>NC_056733.1:452491378-452576378 GCF_019279795.1 Protopterus annectens | reverse complement strand
CTCTGGTTTGAGGGCAAGCTGGCTGATCTGGTGGGGCAGCCTTGCTCCAGTGCCCAGTCTCCAGCACTGCACCATCAGGGCAGTGAAGGATCAGTGCTGACAGTCCCATGGGGGGATGTGAATGATGCTGCTGCTGTCTGGAGGCACAAGGGACTTGGATTCCACAACACCCTCCCTATACAAGTATTCACCCCCCTCATGTGTCACACACCACCCCTGTCTGCTGTCTTGTCTGTCTTGTCTGCCTACAAATGCATCCTCACCTACCCAACTTACCTCCCCCACACATACTTATGTCCCTTCCCCAACATTCCACTCTCATCTTAAAAATAAAAAAAATGGGCATCTGTCTCCCAAAAAAAAGTATTGTCCCATACATAGCTCTCCATTTCACACGTGTCCACTGGACACACATAATTTTGTCCAATTGGCTTGACAACACAGTTATCTTGTCCTCAACCCTCTGTCTGGGGTTGAGAGCTCAAAGTCATGTACACATTCTGTCAAAGTGCTCAGTTGTTGCTGTACAAGAAATGGATAGCTATTGTTCTTTCCTACACCCTTCCTGCACATCCCTACCTGGCTTTCACTATGGTATTCCCCCTGCTTGCACCCCATGTCACCACTTTCCTATTTCCCCATTTTTCTTTTCTTTATATTTTATAGCACATGCAGCTTCACTAATCTCAGCAAAATAGAGCTATATTGACTATATATGCGTTTTTTAAAGTTGTAATGCACACTTACAAAATAACACCTGTCCCATATTTCAAACCTAAGACTATCATACCTACCACTCCACACAACTCGTACTATGTTTTCTTTAAACCACCTGCTTAAATTAATTGCCAGTTACAGTCATTAAGTGCATTCCAGCAGAGCTGAGCACTGTGCCATACAAACTTGATTAAAAGTAATGGAAAAAATGGGAGTGCACCTTCAAATCTGGTAAAATAGCACATCAGGAGAAAGCCAAAGACATATTAATGGATGTAAGTGAGGCCTGTGATAGCAGGTAAATCTGCCCTTCAGCAGCAACATGTTGAAAGACAACTGATAAGGCATTAATGGCAAAATACATGTTCAGCTGGGACCCTGGTGCACACATACATCCATATAAAGCCATGCACATACTGATGGATGTAGAAAATGTATATTACAGCCTGTATGTATGCACATATATCTTGCAAATACATCTGCTGTAGCAGTAACTCAGAAGCTCAGAATGTTAATCACCTTGCAAGCAGTAGATTTTGCCACACACAGTCCTGGGTTCAAATCCAGTGGCGTGTAGAAGTGAATGTACAGTTTTGTGAAGGCAGCAATTAATGACTGAGTCATGCACTCTTTATCCACACAATGCATTTCAAATGTCATGTCTGCTTTTCACTGATGGAAGTCACAGGCCTGCAGGTAGGAACACACTTCACATGTCCTTATAGCAAAACTATATGTGCATAAAGTGTCACATCATTCATTAATATGCATTCACAGAGAATGTCAGTGTAGGTACTGCAAATCAGGGCCACTAATATCAGAGTGCACCACACAACCTTTCCAAAGTCTCTGTACATACTATCACAGCTCCACAGATAACATACACATTGGAATTCCATGCTTGTAATAAGGCCTGCCCTCATACATGCTACAAATTACTACCAGACTGTAACACATGGCCTGACAGTTGTCCAAATGGTGGACATATTCTTATATTTATCCCTCATCTTACTCAAGGACACACCAACCATGCTGACTAGTACTTTGTTAGTAATACTGTTGCTTAACATAATTACCTTAAACACATGCCTTAATTGGAAGGGAAAGGGTAGCGTCACTCTGGCTCTGCCTCTACAACAAGGCTGACACAGCTCCCACAGTTACTCCTACAGCTTGCTGTACTCCAAAGTTTTCACACTCTCTGCATATGTCTATTACCTACAGCAGCTGCTGCAGCCTGTTACACACACATCTCCAAGTAAAGGTTTCTGCTACAGATCTACCCATTGTGACAATATAGTCTCCTCACCCCAGTAATGTCCAGCACAACATATCAGAAATGGGCCCTAATCTACATAAAGGCCTTATATATATATTGTACAGTGGTTGCATGTCATTGGCTGATGACAGTGCAAATCAGCTGTGCCTGCTGCAATTACCATTTCAGACACACAGATTGGTTTAGAGGTAATCACCTGCAGATGAGAAGCATGTTTAAAAGGGAAGCAACTAGCTATGGGAACCATTCTGTATGAGACTTTCCTCACACAGAGCACGCCATTGTGAAGACTTTACTATCACCACATATCAACAGAGAAGTATTGCACTCCATCAGGTATGTAACTGATTTTGTGTACAACAGGCTGCAGATGGGTGAATAGACTTACAGATAATAGGGATTGCAGCAGTAAGCTTGTCTTAGACCTGCAATAATAACATGTCATTGATCTCCGGCTGTCTTATACCTACACAGGACATACAATACATCAAGGGTGCATTGTCATTTGTCAGTGTGGCAGACTGGTCTCGTTGGACTGTCCCTTTATAGAGGTTGTAATAGCACACTGCTATTTGTATGGCACTGTTCTCATGACATATCATCGGGGGTTGCCAGTAGGGGACACACCATAGTAGACACAAGTGTTGAGTGAATGATCACACAGCAGTATCTGTCATGGCACACACAAGAATACCTGACTATTGCTACTATCTCAGTTGCATCCACACACTTACTATGTTTGCACACTGTGGTGCATGACATGTGTGACCAAGCAGCGGATAGTGCCAGGCATTTTGTCCCTGCTGAATCTCTACATAGTGTACTTCCATGTATGGAATCCTGTAATGTGTTCCCCTTTTGCTATCTTTCAGGAATCATATTCCCTAGACACCATGCACCCTTCTCTGATACAGAAAATGAAGTTATACTTTAAGGACTAAGACAACATCATCACATCCTACTGTCCAGGGGGAGACAAAACAGAGAACAGCAGGCTGCATTGTGGGCAGACCTAGTCTGTGATGTGAATGGCATGGGCCATCAGGGCAGGACATATGAGCAGGCTTGACACCACACAACAGACATGATCAATGCTGCATGATGAAGGGCAGCAGATGTAGCCAGGGATCATGCCATCACCAGTGGAGAGTCTGTAGTGGAACAACCACTCTTAGCCATTGAGGTATTCCTGGCAAACCTAGGCACACACAACAGCTCCCAGGCATTCATCACACCATACATCGTGGAGGTGGATGCCACAGTTTCCACAGCAGAGGAGTGTGTAGGTAAGATTACTGTTATCAGCATTATAGTGCTATAGCAGTCAGTGTGTCAGGCTGTACAAACTTTTACATGGGTGTCAGGACTTTGTTCTTCAGGGGAGGGTTAACTTTAGTTGTACTCTCATACTCAGAATGTAACCAATAAAACAAGTAACACAGTAGCTTCTGTAAATATGAGCTATAGGGATGTGTATTGTGCTGCAACATACATTTGTACTGACATTATCTTACCCTCAACTTCTCACAGGTCCATCAGGTATTGGCCAAGGCCATGGTCCTGTTCCTAGTAAACATGACACTCCCCAGGATTCATGAAGCTTGCGCCAGACGCCATGGTAGCGTTGGCAATCTAATGCCAAATATGGCCGCCGAGCGATTCAGGTATGAGCTGTTTCCACATGCACTACCAGAGTACGGCGCATGTATGCTAATTACCCCATGCGCAGCGGTGTAGCATGCAAATGAAGGTATATAGCGATTCATGAAGTGGTGAAGGCGTAGAGTAAGCATGAAGAAATATAAACCAAAAAATGGTTTACATTTTTTCAAACATAAAATCGGAGCCATGAAAGTGGACCAAATTTACGTATTATAATTTTAATATATGCCAATGGCTAAATATATAGCCAATGGCATAAAAAACATGCACAACACATAAAAAATAACATTTAATGTCATGGCCACACTAACGCAAAGTAAAACTGCAGTGCATCGGTGCGCAAACGGGATCACAATGAAAATATATTTAGATGTCATAAAACTGCAATATAACACAATTCATGAATTCCCCATAATAGTCAATGGCACGCATACTACACCACAACCATGGCGCAAGGGTTGTTAAGGGTCTGTGACAGTCTTCTGCGTGGTAACTAGGAATTAGTAGTCAATGCCATGCAAATGAGTCAAGTAATACTGAATCGTAAACTCCCCACTGGCGTAAGGATGTACCACACTGCATAGCGGTACAACACAGAGGTGTGGCCTGGCGGTAAACATGACATCAAGAGAGGGGTGTGCCACCGTAGCTGTAAGCACATTGGAGCATTGCTAATCCGGGTTGCCTGTTGCTAAGCAAAGCCGCAAGATAGGGGTGTAGAAGTAGCCATAGCTTTGCTTAGCTGAGAGCACACAAGGTAACTGAAAGTGCATGTGAACATGGATGAAAACACGCTCAAAACCGGGTAAATGGCTGTGTGCGGTGCGCACCACAACTGAAACAGGAAGGATACGGGAAGACAATAAGGAAATGCCGCAGCATGGTAATTGGAGTACAAATGAGTAATTAACACCTAGGAGCTCACAGTGGGCCATTGACAACAGCTAACAAGGCTGCTAGCAGCTACCTGCAGAACAGGAAAGGGGAGGTGCCATACTGCAAAGAAAAGAGAACTGTCACAGCAGAACAAAGCAAACTTGCAGTAGATCAGCTACATAACATATTTTACAACACAATCCTGGGTTGTGAAAATATAAAACAAGAAAGCAGGCAGCTGGATGCATGCCTGACAATGGGAGAGGAAAAAGTGAAGTAAAGGGCAATAGATGAATCATGGCAGCCAAGCGTAAGTCAACACCAAAGGCCCCACAATAGCAGTACCTGCTGTAAAGCCCATAATTAATATATCCTGCAGCTGGAATTGCACATACACACCCAATTACACCAGCATCATCCATTGCACAATAGTATAAGGTGTGAAAGCCCCACACACACACTTGTGTATTCCCAGACACTCTGCACCATTGGTGTATACAGACAGGGAACTTTTAATATGTACATGTTAGGGGCTGCCATAGCTTTGATTCACCAGCATGTGTTGGAAACTGACGGTGGTGTGGAGGATGATGCTGACAACCGTCTCAGGCATCGGAGGAGGAAAAGAGTGTTCAGACCCAGGGTAACCTACCAGGGGCTACATGATCTGGTGATAGTAGGACATTACAGGGTGGACAGGGACACCATACAGCAACTTGTTGAGCTGTGATGGCCACGCCTCAGAGCCAGAAGTAACAGAGGGGAACCCATCCCAGTGGCCATGAAGGTATGTGTAAGCTTGAGAATTCTAGCCACAGGTACCTTCCAAATGCCAACTGGGGATATCATGGGGATCTCACAGGCATCAGCATCCAGGGTACACCAACAGTTTCTGGATGCCATGTTACCACATGCCAATGACCACATATACTTCCCCAAAATGCAGGAGGAGTTGGCCAGCAATATGCATCTCTTCCACCATGTGGCAGAATACCCAGAGGTACTGGGTGCAATAGACTGCACGCATATATGCATCAAGACACCACCCGGTGAGCAGGGTAGGCTCTACATAAACCACAAGGATACACCTCCATCAATTGCCAGGTCATGTACAATACCTGGGGCATTATCATGGATGTGTGTGCTGGCAGCCCTGGAAGCTATCACAACTCCCACATCTGGCATGCCTCACAGCTGTATCAGGTGTTTGCCAGGGGGGGACATCCCATATGGTCACCAGGTGCGGGATGCTGGCTATGCACTGCAACCATGGATGATGACTCCCATCAGAAATGCACACACTGTCACGCAAGAACGCCATAATGAGGCACACGCAGAAACCAGAATCATTATAGAGCGTGTGTTTGGGATGCTGAAATCATGGTTCCATTGCTTGGACATATCTGTTGGAGCCTTGCAGTACTCTCCAGGCACGTGTGCCCACATCTTCATAGTATGTGCCATGCTACACAATATGATCCTGTGGAAACAGCTGCAGCAGGGGCAGAATGGTGAAGGCCCTCACAGCCCTCCACCATTGCCAAGGGTCCCATAGGCACAGAGGGACTCAGACCATGAACACCCTGTGCCAGCCCCAGTAGGCAGACAGAGGCATGCCCAGTATGCCCATGCCTTGGCAAAGAGGGAACGTATAGCATACACACTGACAGTGTAGGCACTTATGGACTGACACACTTCTCCACCTGCACACAGCAAACATGGATGGCACACACACACAACCACCTGTAAATTGTCATGTATAGGTGGTCTACTGTGTGCATCCTACATAGGTAGCCCTCAACTATTGTACACACAACTGCCATTGGCACAAGGTAAGTCAATACCTGAACAGTAAATTAAGCTATCAGCATGTGTCCATACTGTATGTATAGGTTCATAGATACATAAGTAGGTACATGCCTAACTGCCCAAGGCCACTCATAAGCATAGCCAAAAAGTGTCTGCTGTCACCACCCCATTGATTAACTCACTGTCCCTCTGTGGAGCAGAGCCAATTGCGGGATCCCTGTGGTGCATCCACTGTTCCCCACCCACCCTGCAAGGATTCCCTGGAGTGTAAGTGAGGGGTTTTGTATAATGTAATCAGAAATGTAGTTCCAAATAATGGGGAGTATCCATGACAGGAATCTTCTCAGAAGATTTACATGTTATGTAAGTGTGTGTTCTGAGTGTGGTGTGTGTTTCTGGGGAACTGTAATGTGTGGGTGTGGGTTTGCTTTGTGCATCTGTTTGTGTGATCTAGGAGGTAGGATACTAAAGTAGGGGGTTTGTGGGGGGCACAAACACCCACATGTGGGGTGTAGGGGGGCTTGCCCACCTGCTCTTACATAGTGTAGGATGATTTGTTTGGATGTGGTTGGTAGCCGTGTGTCTGTGTGTGTGCGCGTGTGTCTGTTTCATGTTTGTGTTACTTTTACGAGTTACTCTCGCTGTCGGTAATGTGGGGTATGGGAGTCTGGGCCCAGTACTGTGGGCGTCATAATTGTGTGGTTTTGGGATTCCATAGGTATCCCATATACAACAGTTGAAGTGTTCATATATGAGTATAACATGGACCATAGCAATCACACATTTCGCCACGACCACACTTTATGAATAAAGGATATGGAGAGTATATGCCTATACACTATTACAAATATATGCTATGAACATGAGCCAATGATAGGGTTAACATCTGTCCCACTTTGCGAGGGACAGTCCCTCTTTGGGCGTTTGTGTCCTGACCAAAAATATTAAAAGTGGCAAATGTCCTGAGATTGTAGGACATAATTATGTCCCATATGTAATGTCATAGTTGCATACAATAGTTCTTTCTGTATCTAAAATACCTACATGTTACAAGAAACAGGATAAGCAACTAAACTGATACAAGAATAAGCTTATATTTAGGCAAAAAAGGAAAGTTCTATCCCTTGTACTGACTGTGGGTTTGTGTCGGCCTGTTAAATCTGATGTGTGCCCCGAAAATGTCCCACTATGGCCATATGAAAATGTGGCAACCCTAGCTAAAGAGGGTCAGTCACCAACACAACTCCAATGACTGCAAATACCTATGACAAAAATACACAGCTTTCATGTAACAACACTTTATTACATTCCGATGTATTGCCAAAAGGATTCAAGGACTAACATCACCTGCATGCTATACAGGAACCAATTAACAGTGCCTTAATGAATCAGCCTGCAATTACCATAGTATTAGTCCACTAAAGTATATGTGTTCAAATAGGGAAGGAACCCTCATGCACATATCGATTATGTATAAAAGTACTTCCTACACACCTGCATCTGCTATGTACACCCACCAACATCACCCCCACACCCAAACAAATTACAATACAAACTGTAATAACATCACAAATCATTCACTCACTGTACGACATCTGCAGAAGCCTTAATGTACCTTGTCAGAGACACACTAACATGGCCCTATGTGAAATAGTTGCTGTTATACAATGGAACAGCTGCTGATGTTACAGGGTTTGTTTGCACTAATCCTATTTCAAAGGGTTGTGTGTACACCGGGAAGTGTTACCGATTACTGATTAACAGCACAGAATGATACATATGTACACCAAACCAAGGATGTCTGGTGAGCACACTCTAACCCACCTAACAGTTCATGCATAGCCATACAGCCTTGAGCTGCCTGAACATCATTGCCAGACTGAAACAACTGCAGTAGTATCAGGTACAAACAAACCCTGTATAAGTAGCAATGTTCTGAAATATAACAGCTGTACTCACATGTAGAACAACATCTTCTAGTCATCTCACACAATCCATGGGAGTCATGAAGCTAATATATCTCTGTCTGTCTCCATATAGCTGTTGAAATACATCACAAACAACACATCCGGGCCATCTTCCTTGAAAGTAAGGCAAACGGACAATGCCCAAGTGGAGTACTCCATTATACACCACTGTTGCCATGGTATTGGCTAATGGAGTAGCTGCTCAGCTGATGTGCATCTAATTAACTACTTTGGAACACTGATTGGTGGTCAGGATAGCACATGTTAATGATATTTAACTAGAAAAGGATGGCTTATCACACATTCACACCATCTGTATATACCAGCAGAACATTACAAAAAAGATTGAAACACAAATTGAAAAGGATTGAATTAACAGTCAACGACACCTCGGGTTACTAATAAGGTATGTAGAACACTCAGTATGTCTGTGTATGTAGTACCTTTTCTGTAATATTTAAAGTGCACACAATCCAGTGTAAACAGTTATCTTGTAGTGATGTATTGCTGAGCACAGTAATGCTTGTAGTATTTATGTGTGTACTGCTGTAAGTCACAAGGCAAACACTGCATACACCAAAAGGGATGCTATATAAGGGCTTTGAACACAAATATTCCTCTCCAGCTGCTGTCAATGGCAGGGCTGGTCCAACAAGTATGTGCTATAACAGGGATAGTATATGTTGATACATTGTAACAGTAGGCAAATGTATGGGTGTATTACAGAGAATAACCTTTCGAAGGTTGGCCCACTATGCAATTATGATTTGCATTGTGGGATATTGTGCCAATAACTGTGTAATGTACAGTATTGTAGGCAAATATGTATTACAAGTTACATTGCATTACTGTTATGTTAGGCAAACATTAGTTATGTCTATTGGCATTTACAATACACAATAACAGGATACATATGACTTGTAATCAACCGACAGTTTATCAGCATGATAGCAAAGTAAAATGGAAGAGCTAGTTAACTATCCATGCACATAAGACATGTAATAAGTGCAGAGGTAGATACTAGGCTGTCTGCCCAAGGGTATTTATACACCTTGCTAGAGTGTGTTGGCTTTCGCCACCCCCTTAGGTTGGTTCCCTCTGCCTCTGAATGGCAGTGCCATTAGTTCCTTGTGCCTCTGTCAAGCAGAGCCACTGCAGTGATCCCCAAGGTATATGTCTGTCTCCCATCCACCCGTCAAGGTTTCCCTTGAAGAGTGCTAGTGAGGGACCTTGCCTGATGTACATTGGAATCATGTTCCAAAGCATTGGGCGTCTCCGGGTCAGGAATCTATCTGTCCAGCACATCCTAGTCATCATTGTGGTTAGGTGTATATCCCTAGAGCATGTGGCTCTCAGGGACTTCTGTTTAGGTGGAGCATATCCAGCAATACTGGGTTGGACATGGGCTTTGTGTGTCAAGCATAGATCACCTGTGAGTATGTGGTATGCAACCGAGTACAGCTGGAGTTTCTTAGGTTGGGCTGCAGAGGTCATCTGTTTGAGGTCAGTAATCCTCTTGGTGAGGTACTGTTGTGGTCTTCCAAGCTGTTGTAGTTGTCTTGTAATGTACATCCCAAATGGGGTGTTGTACCTTTAATGGGTCTAATAAGCCATGAGTAGAGAGGCACAATGGCCTCCTTTGTTCTGGATGCAAACTCATTAGAGATTAGGGGGGCCTTGTAGAAGGATATTCTAACCACCTTGTCATTATGGGTATCAAAGGAGAGATTGCTATCTACTGGGGTTCCCAGATCCCTTATTACCTTTTCTGTATGTACAGGACTAGCACCTATGTGGTAGTCCATCGGTAATTAGTTATATCCAAAGGGGATGACTATGCACTGATTGGCATTCAGCTTGAGGCCATGATATTGACACCAGGTATCCGTCGTAGTGCAACCCTTCCGGAGGGTGTCTGTATCAGCTGGGGAAACAATTATGGCCCCTAGTTTGCAGTCATCTGCATACCTTTTCAGCCAAATCCCTTCTGTGCTTGCCAGTACATCAGAGAATTATATACCGAACATGAGGGGTCCTAGGACTGAGCCTTGGGGGGACGCCACTTGTAAATGGTATACAGTCGGACATAGGGTATGTAACTCCCACTGTGTGGGTTCTGTCCATGAGCCACTTTGCAAGCCATCACATGATGTTGGGGTTAATGTTTAGGCGGATGGATATATTGATAATACCAGAATGGGGAATGGTGTTGAAAGCCTTTGAGAGATCTAGGTAGGCTGTGTGGACCTCCTTACCCTCATCTAATGCCTTGGTAACTGTCTCTAAGAAGTCCACCAGGTTTTGGAGGCATGGTCTGCCCTTAACAAAGCCAAACTGGGAGGGTCAAAGGTTTGGAGGTACCCAATGTCTCTGTGACTGAGGTCCATGATGATGTGCTCCATAGCCTTGCAGACCAGGCTAGTTAGGCCTATAGGGCAATAGGTCCTGTGGTCCATTGTGGCTCCACCTTTGTGGAGTGGGATAACTGTTGCTGTGTGCCATTCAGGGGGTACAAACCCTGATGTGAGGCTATTATTGAACATGGTGTGTAGGTGGGGACCACCAGATTGGCTTCCTTAATTAGGAGTATAGCGTCTTGGTTCTGTTTGGGATAGCACAATCCATGCACTTGTTTAAGTGCTTATAGAGTGCATTTGTGTAGGATTCAGCAGTTGTAACAGTATTGTCCATCTGCATGGGTGTTATGAAGTTCACAATGTCTGTTAAGAAGCATGAAGTTGGCTTTGTAGACATATTATACTGTGGTTCCCTTAATAGGGGGTGGGATGTGGATATCAAGGGTGTTCAGCATTTGGTTGGATCGGGCCAACAAGGAGTTGACTTCAGGTGTGGAACACCGGTCACTCATGTTGGTAATGCCTAGGTCTAGGATATTGTTACCCTTGGTGGGTGTGTGGATATGTTGATCCAGGGCATTGGTGTTTATGAATTCCAGAAAGTGTTGAGCTAATGAGTTGGTACACAAGTAGTTTTCTCAGTTAATGGTGGGGTAGATTCAGTGAGTCTATGTGATGGTTGTGGTGTGGTGCGAATGTTTACCTTCTCCACATGACTGTCACAGTCAAGCTTGGTTGGAGAGAGCTTTACCTCCAGTTTGGCTAGATAAGTGCATCTCTCACAGGTTGCAGTGTTGGGTGGCAGGCGGAGAGGGGTGTCTGTGTACATGAGGCAATGTCTACATTGCCTCAAAATGTCCAGATTCATCAGACAGACAGGAGAGAACACTGGCAGCTGACCCTTGGACATGCCTGAATATAAAACTAATTTCCCCCAGATAAGTGAAGAAAGTGAGTACAAGAGCTATTTTACTCTAAGCAAGAGGAAAAGTATGTATAAAACTTGTGTAACTTTAGGTAATGAGGAAGATTGGGTACTATAGTAATTAGTAGCTTACATAGTGCTTACAAGTTCTGAACAAGTGCTGAGCATGAATAAGTAATCCAGATAAGGTCTTAGATAACATAAATACACTGTCTACCCCCCCCAGCAGGTACACAATCATATATCCATGTACACCACAGAGCCCCTGTACCCACAACTACGCAGGTACAAGCTGCACTCAGGCTACATGGGACCTGTCCACATCCCAGGATGTATCATACACATATGGCAAAACAAGTTCCTCTCCACATACACATCATGTAAAACATAGCTTCATGTCAGGCTGTGTACACACTGAATGGTGCACACCAACAGGTATCACAATCCACAAAGGGGGAGACACCACTGATAATGGGAAGTACTGCACTACTACCCTGCTGCGTCTGGTCTGAAAGGCCATGAACCTTGATCAAATTATCTGATGTCAGCAGTACAGATGTAGATGACAGTAAGGTTGATTTCATACTGCATATCATAACCTTGCCAGGTCATAGGACATCATCACCCATACTGTGTTCCACCTACACTCGGTATACTAGATGTAAATTTCTATGTCACAGGAGTGTTTTGCAATGGGACTGCTGGCAGAACCAACACTACAGAAGGTGTCTGAATAATACATGCACATCACACCAGTGCCAGCTACAGTAAGACAGGGTTAATTAATTGTATTCCTCTTCATTGTAGTCCATACCACACAAACTAACAGAAGGCATCTGCCTATTGAAGTATGAAAATGAATATGACCTAGGAGCAATAGCCGACTCAGAGTGTTGTGGACAACATACAGAAGGGGCTTTGTGGGTTAGTTGTGTGTGACATATGGCCACAATCTGACAGCTACATATTGCATTGCCACCCCTATGTTAATAACCCTGTACCCATGAACTACCACCTAGGCAGCGTTCAACATAATGGACACTGTGTGTAAGGGATGCAGCTGGGTAGTTGTCTTTCCTGTGATAGCTACTTCACCACACCTGTCAGGTAGTCATATGTGGCAACCCTAATCATGACAGGGTGCCATCCATGAATATAAAGATCATTGTCCAGCCATACACAACACTCAAGTGACCCATATCAGATCACATATTTCCTTTAAGGGGTACTGGCCATGTTCAGATGGCCTACACCAGCCTTCCCATTCCCATCTCCACTATGTAGCATGATGCATACCCTGAATAAATCCATGTCCAACCCTGTGATGTTTAACATGCTACACTTACACATCCTGATCTCAAACACATACTTCATGGACATCCACTTTCCTAGTACTAGGATCACTACATGCTGGACAGATCCTTGTCCCATACACTTTACATAGTCCAGCCATACTATGCATTCCTGTCCAGCAAAGCTGCTCATCGCCCCCTGTCAGACATGGTGTGATGACCGCATGGCAAATGTATCATTAACCCTGTGGATCTGTGGCACTGCTCCACCTGGCCCCAGAGGCCTGCCTGTCGGTCACAGCCAGGTAACCTTTCATCCTAGATTCATACATGGCCCAGGACATATAGCCTACTAGTTGACTTTGACTGTACATGCTATAGTTGATATCCATCCCTGCAAATACCATCTGGCTAGCCAGTATCCCATGTGTATCACGTGTGCAACACAGGTGATACATGGCAGGATGTTGAATTGCTGTACAGTGCCGTGTAGATGTATATGGCAGAACACATACATGTAAAACCTTCCATGAGCACATCTGCAGGGTCACAGGTCATGTCCGTTAAGGCAGTGTAAGTCTTTATATGTGACATATACACAGCATCAAGGTCTACTGCATTAATGTGGGCACATCCAGCGATGTGCTGATAGGTAGGAACACCAGTACAGGCAAATAGACATGCCCACATCAAGACAGCATCCACATGGAGTATGAGCAATGTAATCAGGTGACACACACACATATATGGTGATAATATCCATTCACCATTGAGTGTCATATGTGTGTGACACAAACATGTCAGTTGTATCAGTGTCATGTAGATTTCTAAAGAAAACTATTTAAGCATAATAAATGTGATACATATGTATGTTCAGCTGTATCTCTGTATGTCTCTGTGAGTTATTGTGACCTTTCTCCATCATTATGTCTTCCAGGTATGCCACGTGCAAGGCTACCCCCTTATACCCGCTTGGAGGATGAGGCCCTCATCCCATACATACATGACAATCATGATATCCTGTTCAGCCATATGCCATAGGATGTACAGCAGCGGGATACCCTATGGGTGGAACGTTGCAGGAGGGTCAATGATGTGTGTGGCCACAACCGCACATACCAGTGGGTGCACAGACACTGTACAGACCTCATTAGATGGGTGAAACAGCGTGCAAATGCAATCACCAGGGAACAAGGTGCAACAGGTGGTGGACCACCAACTAGCTCCCACTCACACATACCGAGGAGCTACAAGCCATCCTGGGGACACCTGCAGAACAACATCCACAAGCCTTAGCTGATATTGTGGAGGTGGGTGTCTCTCAGCCACTGAGCCTGGAGTTGCCTGGTAAGTCACTACTGCACCTATAACAACTATATTCCATATAGTTGCATGTGTCACTGTACAATATGTAATGTAACATCATATGCAAGGCATGTATATACACATGCCGCATACTATAGTATGCTACTCTGTGTATGCACACATGTGCATACACCATAGTATAGTCTAATGTACTGGTGTATGTGTTAACATGCACATTGCACCCTGTAGCTATCATACAGGTGTGGATAATGCTCATACTGCTGTGTTACTCCTATTTAGGTACCTCTGGCATTCTGTTGCGACGGCAGCTCATTGCAGGTGAGACTGTTATTTATCAGGCTTCGTAATGCACAGATCTATCTGCCATGTGGCCATTTACCACATGTACACATAATGTATGGTCCTGTCACAATATGCAGGTCAGACCTGCAATGCATCACAATGGCGACCCATGTGCAACACCTACAAACTATGTGAATCACCGACATGAATCCTCACAGACTATCATTGCCAGATGTGTGGATGGCTGTACATACAATGGTGGAGGTGCTGTTCACAGTAGGGACATGTACTACAGATCAGAACTACACATGTGGGGAATACAAACAGTACTACACAGTGAGCTGGAGTATGCCCAGCCCACAGGATTCACTGGTGTGGATCATAGCCCTGCTATGAATGTCAATGTGATGTGCTATCTTGACATGTCCATGACATCTAGTGGCCTGGCTGCAACACTGCATAACTATCCTGAATAACATATCCCACATACCAAACATACCACCCTTTGTCTGCATAACCCTGTCATCGGTGGAGCATGTGACATCTATGGGTGTATGTCATATGGGACAACACAGACATGTGAAATAGATGCACGTCACAATAACTTGGTCAACACATGTACACACATGGCCATGGAGGATGGCCAGAGACATGAAGCAACGCACACAGTAGACGTGATGTGCTTGTGTGTACACCCTGTCATACAATGGCTACACATGGTCCAACTATGGCTTTTTATAAAGGTTATATTGCAGATGTGGAACACTAGACATCCTACAGGCCTGTGCACATCTTGTGTAGGCGTGACATCAATCCACCACATAGGATGTGTTGAATATCTTGAGTGTGTCATGACATGACAGCAGTCACCTGTACAGTATCCACATCAGCCCACAGATACAGTACATTCCCTTTGCTGGTGTCAGACATCAATGTCATACTTGCTCCTCATGTTTGTGTGTGTGTGTGTGTGTGTGTGTGTGTGTGTGTGTGTGTGTGTGTGTGTGTGTGTGAGTGTGTGTGTGTGTGTTTGTGTGTGTGGTACACAGATGTCATGTGGACATGGTGTACTGACGTGTTCGCCAAGTCTGGCCATAGTTGCCAGGCAGCAGCAATATGGTTGCAGATGTGCAGGACTGTCATCCATATGCCCTTCAGTGACCTGTGTCACACATTCCACATCATGGTTTAGTGTGTATACACCTTAGTGACGTGGGTCACATTCCACAGTATATATATATATATATATATATATATATATATATATATATATATATATATATTGCATCTGAACACAGTCATGGCTATGAACTTTGTCTGTAACTCACACTGTATAGCAATAGAGACGCCTCATGATTCCCTGCAATGGCCATGCACATAAGCTAAATGTGCAGTATATCTGTAGGGTGGACAGACAACACTGCATTGGGACACCATTACCCCACTGTATATTTGACAGGACACCATTGTGTTAAACATGTATGCATGTCATTGCACACGTCAGCAGATCACATGTCACACTACATGTGATTGTCAAGGTCATATGCCACACATCAGGCAGGTGTACTGTTAACCTGTGCTAGTCTACATGGTGTAACACAGGGATGTATGCTTACTACTATGATTGTGTAATTTGCATGCCTTCTGCTATGACACATGCATGCTGTTGTGTGCAACCCAGGGATGTATAATAACTACCACTATTATCATCTGCGCTGCATGCCATTTGCCATATCACATGAATGTTGCATGCCTTCTGTCATATCACATGCATGTTGGGTGCCATAGCGTGTGTGTCTGTGTGTGTGTGTCTGTGTGCGTGTCTGTGTCTATTGTATAGATTGTAATGTACAGTTCTTGTCTGCCCCTCACAGGTGATGTAGGTGCGTTGCCCTCCTGTGGTCCATCTGAAAGTGTCCCCACAGACTCTAGCCATGATGATAAACGTATGATTGAGGCACAGGCAGGGTTGTTAGGGGCTGCATCTGTGCCATTGGTTGCCATTCCACCTATATCCCCCTCATCCCCACACACAGATCCCATGCCTACACATACCCCATCACCAGTGGCCATAGAAGAAGGACAGTTGGCATGTGGTGGCTTGGAACAAGAAAGTGTGGGGGCTGTGGAAGGTGTGCCTGCACACCTTGGTGTCAGCCAACTGACTGGTGGTGCCCCACACAGGCACGTGACCAGTGCTGCTCGTAGGAGGACCTTGGCCAACATGCCCCTGCAAGACAGCATAGCAGCTGGTGTCACCAGACGCATGTTTCAGGCTGTAATGGAGGCACAGACATGTGCTGAATTGCACAGCAGAGAAGATCAGAGGCTTCAGAAGGCTGCTGTCTGTTCTGTAAACAACAACATCCAAGCAATGGTAAATGCTCAACAGCAGATTGCTGAAGCTTTGGATAGACGGTCGGGTGACATGGTTGGAGTCCTTGACTGTGGCATGACAATTTGAGAGCGTAAGCTGTCTGTGTTGGAACATCTGGTAGGAGTGAGGCATCGGGCACGTGGACATAGGCCTGCTACATCACCTGTTTCAGGTCTATGTGAACCAGCTACCTCACATGTCCGGTCCCATAGTGGTGGTAGCAACAGCACTGCAGCTGGTGCTGTGCTGTCCACACCACGACACAGCAGGCCATGTGCACGTGGCCCTGGATGGTCCTTACAGGGACATGGTTCCAGTGGACAAGTGTCAATCAGACAGTACCCAATCTGCACCTCTGCCTGGTAGTGCCCGTGCAACCCCTGGCAGGCACAGGTCACATGGCCATGGCCGGACACCATGAACTGTAAAACCTGGCCTGTACAGTCAGTCTGCAACAGTCAATAATACCCCTGTGTAGGCCAGACACATGCCAGAACTGTGTGCATACATACATGCACACTCTGGAAACATATGTAGGGCCCCGGAACACACACATGCATAACATCCACACACGCCCAATTAGATCAAAGGCCCTAACCCACACACATGATGTCATCCAATTTTGCAGACTAGGCCTCTGGCAAACATTATCACCCTGTGCATATGATGATGCCTGTGCCGCATCCCTGACATCCACACCATCGGTGCAGGGACATGCTCATACGGTCTGATGCACAGGGTGAACAAACTAGGAAGATAAGTGTAGTTTATAATTGTTAAGTACCATTGACAGGCAGCAGACATACCATGTACTACAGGTGTACAATGCATCTTGTACTGTTAACAGTATGTGTCTTGTGTAACAACAGTAACTGCATGTTGGTCATGATGTTCTGCTTTCCTCCTTCAAGTCTAATTGCACGTGCCAGTGGATGTCAGTGTTTGCAGTTAGTGTCCCATATGTCAATGTGGATTACTCACAGATATGTATGAATATACCAGCATGCACCATGTAGCTGCCACATAACAGTGAGCATGTCCCACGTTCCAAACATGTCTACTGATCCAAGATCATGATAGCTGTGTATTTAGCTACTGTGGCTACAGACATGACATCTATATTGGGTGACATCACAAGTACAGTTACATGGAGTGGTGAGGTAAGAGAGCGGTCTAGCTGATTCCAAGTGTAGAGGCCAGTGGGAAGTATGATGCCTTATTGGTAAGCAGTAATACACGTTCCCATGACAGGATGCCAACACACAACTGCACCCACACACTCAGGTATTGACACACATTTATTCAGTGACACAGTAACACACCCACACACTCACGGATTCACTGACACAGTAACACAAACTCACACACAGTTGCTGCTGTTGTGGTGAGGACCCCTGCCTATGTGAAAATCATCATTACAGTACTGTGCACCTACATGATGCACCACAGAGAATACACATGTACAGGTAGTCTGTATGGCCTAAGAGCAGGGACATCAACACGGATAGTAGATTGCATTGCCTGGATGGGGGGGGTTATCAGTTCAGTATGGTAACATACATCCTAACTCCAGGGACCAGACAGCCATACACACACACACACACACACACACACACACACACACACACACACACACACACACACACACACGCGCACGTGCATACACACACTGTGGCATTCACTATTGAATACACCTATGTCACTCACATACAGATACCTGACATATGTGAGATACACACCCCACCTATGTCCTGCTTTCTACATTGCAGTCTGTACAGATATCTACACTGGTGTACAGGAGAGTGAGTAACAGTTGAGATGTATTCCCCACCATACGTGACATATATGGAGACACACGCAACCACACATGCCAGTACTGTGAATCAAACACCTGCCTAGCTCATGATATGTATGACAGACTTACACCAGTATTGCACACATTACAAAGTGTACTGATGCTTCCTTTGGCAACAGTGCTGATATATGCACACGGGACATCTTAACTGTTAAAAGGTGTCAAGTGATTTACCTTCGGTGTCACCCTGACCACTGCTAAGATGTGTGTTATGTCATTCAATTAACGAAACCATTGCTTACTGGTTACACAGGTTATTGTAGGACCACTTGTGACAAACCTGTGAGCTGTCCTCAGCAAACATCCATCTGCAAAGATGCCCCACCTCTTAGTTATTTCCACAGATCTGTCCATACCTGAGGTACCTCTTTCAGTACATTCAGCATATCTTCATATACAGTTGGCAATGTTGAGGCTGCATTGCAACTGCATGATGTACTAAGATACACGTCACCTGCATACATCAGCAACTGCACCCGCATGGTATCTGAATGCACACCACTACATGCACATGTGTGTAGGTCCTACAATCCTGTCATTTGGGCATGTTTGTAGGGATTGCAATTGGTGGACATGTGTAATGACATACATGACACATGGGCTGTTGTCTGATATGATAGGTGTAATGGGTGACCGGTACAGAGGGAATGTTACCTCTGTCAACAATGATATCACACCTTATGTTACTGTTAGTATTCAGCAGCCATGGACCTACATTCCATGTGCATGTGTGTAGTGGCTGTAGCCACCTGTCTGCACAAAGGACAACAACAGCTATGCTATTTACATGTATGTTGTGTGTGTGTGGCATGTATATATCCAGGGCAGGTACATGTATGTCATATCCAAACATGAGGGTGTGTACTGGTATACAGCAACAGTCATCTGCTAATGCTGTAAATAACTGAGGGCCCCTGGTATGTGTACAGCTGACCTGGTTACAGACAGTGGTATCATTGCATTGCATAACACATGATGCAACTGTGTTAGTACATGGGTACTCTCTACAGTTGATGTAGTGATTGGTACAGTCCACTGGTCAAGGGTCACATGGTGGTGTACTCTTATATGTCCTAGAACATGTATGGATGTGTGTTGGTGGTCCGAGGGCATGGTGGTGTCTGAGGTTTACAGCCTAGAATGCAGCATTTGACACTGTGTCCTGCACATGACTCATCTGTGATGCCTTTCGTGGGGGTACCGGTCAGTACATGTGAGTGGCCTCTATGTATGTGGGGACACCACCACCCGGAGCGGTATGTACCTGTGTTATGGCCCACATGTCTGGTTCTGAGGTATATGGTGGTAGTACTATTGTGCACTACAGAGCCTTCAGCCAGGTGTTCCTCACTGCACAGATGTCAGTCCTCCCCATTGTTGGATCTACAGTGAACAGCTATGATTATGGATGCCACAGATCTAGCACTGGTTAGCATAAGCATACAATGCAGTTGTCCTCTAGGTGTCAGGGTGTTATCCTGTGTTTAGGACATTTGCCTTGGAATGGCACTGTATGGGCGGATGTGACTTGGGTTTTATCCCCACTCCCTTGAATCATGGATGTATGGGATATGTGTCAAAGGCCTGTCTACTGTCAGTCATGTCATCCCAGAATGTCAAACACTGGACAACCTCGTAATTACAGCAGGACATTGGCTCATTTTGTTGGTCAAGCAGCTGCCACTCCTAGCAAGGCTCATGGTGTTGGTCAAGCAGTTTCCACTCCTAGCAAGTCATCACTGTGAGTGGTGGTATTGTGCTTGGTATAGGATGGTACATCTAAGATGATGGACAGCAGCAGACGTTGTGTAAAAGACCAGTGTCAGATATATGTAGAGTAGCAATCCTGCTAACAATGACAACTACTAACACCAGAGCCCATTACAATGTGTTCTTTATGTCTAACTGTAATAGCATGGCCACTGTGGCCTTCCGTGTTTAGAATCAGAGTGCATCCCAGACAGCCCTGTGCTACTAAGTGTATGAGCATGTCCAGTATAGCTTTGTGTAGATGGACACATAGTGCATTCCGAACAGCCCTGTGCTACTGTGTGTGAGCATGGCCAGTGACACCTTGTGTCAGTTATGTGCCTCTGTGTATGGGCATGGTTATTGTAACCCTGTATAGTGATAGTAGTCATCCATTCCACAGATGCGCATACTCCAGGTCAGGATGGATTTCTACTTTAAACACACAGGTTCACAGGTATGTACATCTTAACTGCCAGCATCCCTGTTGATGACCGCATTCCTAGAAGGTCATAATAACAACCTTGAAATGTGTAGTCTGTGTGGTGTGACTCATAACTATGTAGTATTGTAATAGTGATCTGTAGATAGGCAGGTGTTCCATTCCCACCACTGGCATGTGTGTGTGTTTGTCCCCATCTGCCTGAGGACTGAATAATGCTTTTAGACTGCTCACACTCCATACAATTCTTATACCCACTTTTGGCAAGGCTGACGATGTCACCCACCTACAAATACACCTCTGGGAATACTGTGTCCCAGTAATCTCAGTCGCGTGTTCTGTAACTGCGTAATGCTGTAGTGTAATAAAGTAGTTAGGTCAGCATTCTAATCCCAGACTTGCTAAGTGTATGTTGTGTGTGTTTGTCCCCGTCTGCCTGAGGACTGAATAATGCTTTTAGACTGCTCACACTCCATACAATTCTTATACCCACCTTTGGCAAGGCTGATGATGTCACCCACCTACAATTACACCTCTGGGAATGCTGTGCTCCAGTAATCTCTGTAGCGTGTTCTGTAACTGCGTAATGCTGTAGTGTAATAAAGTAGTTAGGTCGGTGTTCTAATCCCAAACTTGCCAAGTGTGTGTGTGTTTGTCCCCATCTGGCTGAGGACTGAATAATGCTTTTAGACTGCTCATGCTCCATACAATTCTTATACCCACCTTTGGAAATGGTGGTGATGTCACCCACCTACAGATACACCTCTGGATGTGCTGTGTCCCAGTAATCTCGGTAGCGCATTTTGTAACTGCGTAATGCTGTAGTGTAATAAAGTAGTTAGGTCGGTGTTCTAATCCCTGACTTGCCAAGTGTGTGTGTGTGTGTGTGTGTGTGTGTGTGTGTGTGTGTGTTTGTCCCCATCTGCCTGAGGACTGAATTATGCTTTTAGACTGCTCACATTCCATACCATTTCTATACCCACTTTTGTCAAGGCTGATGATGTCACCCACCTAAAAATACACCTCTGGGAGTACTGTAGCCCAGTAATCTGGGTAGCGCATTCTGTAACTGTGTAATGCTGTAGTGTGCTAAAGTAGTTAGGTCAATGTTCTAATCCCAGATATACCAAGTGTGTGTGTGTGTCTGCTTACATAAGACATGTACAGTGCTTTGTAGAGTATGCACTTTCTGTACAAATCACATGACCACCTTTTCCATTCTGGCTGTTGTCACCCACCTAGGTATACACCTATAGGCATGCTGCAACCCAGTATTCACCGTAGCGTATGCCTTAAAAGCGTATTGCTGCAGTGTGATATGGTAGGTAGGGGTTTATATACAGGACATGGCAAGTGTGGGTTTGTCTGTCAGAGCCTGTGTAGAGGTGGCCGTGAGTGTCTTATCATTGGACATGTTGAGGAGCGGATTTTGTACTTTTCCTATTTGGTGTCTGTCTTATGACACATTGGCCACCTCATGAGGAGCACAGCTGTCATTCAGCCATGGGACTCTGTCGGCAAGCCATACACCTACATCTGGCAAAAGGCCTGGTGAACAAAGTATGCAGTCCTACTAGTACCTGATATATGTCCCGCACCTATGTGCCATGCATAAACAAACTTGCCTAGGATATCCCACTATGTTGCTAGTACCATGCACATTGATGACAGATAGTAGGCATGGTGTGAATGCAGTAGCCTGCAGAGGACATGGGACCCTGTACAGTGGTACAATAGGCACATATATGCGGACATTGTGCCTTTACTATGTTTCACACTGAATGCCTGCAACATATGTGGTGCCATCAAATGTGATCCACAGAAGTCATACAATGCTGTACACATGTGCCCTGTATGGACCCTTGCCAGTGACACCACGGAATACCTGTATCATACTATCAATGAAGGTGCAGGGTCGACCTGCTCACTATAAGCAGGTTTCGCCACACCAGGCCAGTATTGGCATATCGGGGGATAACAGGCTGTGTATGCAACATGTGCCTGCCAAACCAGTTACACCTGTACATGTCACTGTACAGTATTGTAGGACATGCACATCGCAGGCAATGTCCATGTTAAGGACTATCAAACACAGACATGGCATGCACTGCAAAACTATGGCCATACACATTGGTAACCAGGATGTCATGCCAGATCATGCAGTACCCATCTGTGTGGGACATTGCAGGCACTACACCCCTGCACTGCACATCATTGTCGGGTGATGCGATGCCAAGGATTAACCCTCACCCAGCCTTGTACAGCCATCTTGCACAGCCAACCACTACACACCCATGAAACAATTCATACATGCATGCCAGTACTGGCAACTTGTGTCTGCTTGTGGGTTGTGATGCTCCCAACCACAGTCACTCCCAGTATAACCCTCGTTGGCATACCAACAGATGTCAAACACTTTCACATGCCCTAGCCCATAGAACCTTCAGATATCCCCTGTGGTGCATGTAGGCCTGTGCATTACTGCAGTGTGGCAAACTAAGTAGTTAGGTTGTGTATTTGTGGCCCTGGCAAAGAGTGTCAATGCGTGTCCATTAGAGAGTTTTGTTGTGGTGACAATGGCATCTGTTCACTTGGACAGCTATGTGTGCCACACCTAATGTATGTTTACTATATCTCTGTTGCAGATGTCACTCACCTACACAAATATATGTTCTTACAGCATAGCAACATGTCACCTTTGTGGCACATGTGGTAACGTCATGCACATGTAATAGTAATGAGTAGTCAGTCAGGGGTTTGACCCCTGTACTGTTAGGTGTGTGGCAGACGATGCTTAGGGTTAAGTATCCAAGCCCTTCCCTGGTGTACTTTGCCTGTCCCACCCACACACTCTCTGGTGGATGTGAAGGAGTACACCTGCACAGCAGCCGCATGTGTATTGTAAGTGATGGACATGGTCAGATGATGGCCTCTGCACCTATTGCAGTCCTCCTCTAGCTGACAGCATGTGGTACAGCTGTGATGGTGTTCCCATAGCCATCCGCATGATAAACACAGTACACTATCTAGGGAAAACATGTTGTTATTTAGCCATGACAGCCACTGTGAGTGTTACCTGGATGTGGTGTTCTGACACGGCATCACAGATGATATCTGGATGTACCTCAAACATTTTACACAGTGGGAAATAGCCTAAAGACAGGAGAGTGGTGTGCCACACATGACTACAGCATGTAAGTGTAGCTATGCTGCATTTAGACTACTGCCTGTTTAACATGTGTGTGGTAATGGCTATTCTGCATGTTATAATACAGACATGACAGTACTCTGTTCATGAGGGACCCCCATCTGTAGGGCCATCTGTGAACTGGTCAGTGTGTGCAACCATTTGTTTCCCGTGTTACACACTGAACATACATCTGTGCACAACAGAAGCATAGTGTGAGGATTGCAGACAGTACATGATGATAGGAATGTGTTACTGCCATCGCATCCTGACTGGACATGTGTCACATGAGACAGTGGTATGACAGACACTGTCTGGGGTTACCAGTGACAAGCCAATAATGGGCAACTGTTCATAGCTGCGGTCACACATCTACTACACATTGTACACATGGCATGCAGTATATATGCATGTGTTGTGCTCCCTCTGCAAATGTATACCATCTGTTGTGTTGGGTTGATGGTGATATCTATGCATACTGTTGTAGGTAATCCTTTATGCTGTTGTGTTGGGTTGATGATGTTATCTATGCATACTGTGTAGGTAATCCTGTATGCTGTTGTCTATCACTAAGCCATATGTGGGTTTAAACTGCAACACCATAGGCTGAATGGGTTGGAGGTCCCAGCAGAACCTCCTGTCCCACTTCAGCTGACCATGGCACTGGGCACTAGCACATCTGGGGCCCAGCCTTGGACATCAACCTCAGTTGGCTCTGCATCACCTTCTGGTGGTATCACCACTGAGGATGGAGCATGTCCCCCATGGGAGCAGTATCAGACAGGTGCATGTCTGCTGTCGTGCGGTCCCGGACATGTTGCATTGGTGGCTCACTAAGGGGTTCTAAAGCCAGATATGCCAGCTCAAGGGTGGAGTGTCATATTTACAGGGTGATGCTGCCCCTCCTGGACAGCCCCCAGCACTGCCTCCTTTGCAGCTGTTTAGGTGCAGTGGCAGTTGCCCGTGGCTGGGTTCCATTGTCCCACTGTTCTCATGGGCTTGTAAATGCCGACCACCTATCCCCATCCAGGGTGTATCCCCCACACATGTCATATACCAACCCTGTATGCTGTCTTTTCTGTGATCCTAGCCTACCTATCCTCCATGGCCATACCTATACTCCTTCCCCTACATCCGACCCTCACCTATGGAAACATAAGGCCAATCGCTCCTAGGACAACATCTGCCCTAAACATAGCTGTCCATTTCACACACGTACCCACTGGACACATGTAAGCCTTGTAATACGCATCACAACATACTCCTGTTATCCTCACCCCTGTCTCTCAGGTGCACAATCCTGGTATGCACATCACTCCTACATGGTCCAGGTACACGTGATAAGGATGACCCCATTGTACACACAACACTACCGGTCCCTCTATGATTACCCCATTTACCTTTATCATCATGATGATGTTGCACACAGCACCTTGCAAGAGTACTGTTCACACATACTCATTGGACAGGTACTGTTGTGTTAATGTACATTACATGCACAGAGTGATGTATACGGCCAATGTACAACTATTTGCATGTATGAATGACACATGTCTGTCTGAGGGAGTCTTGAGATCACATAGAACAACACCACTACATAATACAGGCATCGCTTGTGTTTCCCGTTTCATTCGTTTGTAATTCTTTGTTGCCACATGGTATGTTCCTGATATATCTCTATATATGTATGTACCTATATGCTGGACATAAACACTCACATATACATCTACATGATGGGATACATTAATATACTGTTGAATGACTGCGCTGTATGATATGTTTGTGGTACTGTCCGTTGTTTGTATATCTGCCATGGCACATTGGTAATTCACATTAGCTGTGTGCGCAGGGTCCTGGTTCCGACCCTTGCAGAGGATGTTTATTTGGTTGCAGGGCAGAACAAGGATATTGGATACGGAGGGAGTAAGGCCCATTAAAGCAGTTGGGAGTGGGTGTGCGTGGGTTTGCATGGTGTTAAGCACTGCTGACCTCTGGTTACAGCTTCTTACACTCAGATAGCCTCTACATTGCTTTACCAGTGCAATACTCGCATACCGGTAGCCAAACACGCTTACACCCACTTACTTCTGCACTTGCAAATGCACCAACATTGGTGCTTGCATCTGTCACTCACACCCCTGGGTGGAAGCAAGGACCACAATATTACATTGTGATGCCTATTACATCAGACTACATGACTACAGTATCGGGAATGGCTGCCCATTAGGCGATGGTATGGCATTCGACTGTTCGGAATCAGTGGCCTGTCCAGTGAATTAATCATATTATTTGTGTGTTCCTCATACAATCTGCTCCCATCTGGCTGATACATGGGAACAGAGACTCTTCAATACAGACAATTAATTGGGTATTGGGAGCCACATCTGTCGGTTGAGTTATGCTGCTGCATGCTGCATACCTATTATAGGTTTGCCACCTTTTCAATTGGCCAAGGTGGGACTTTAGGGTTAACACCTGTCCCACTTTGTGAGGGACAGTCCCACTTTAGGCAGTTGTGTCCTGAAAAAATAATCAAGACATAGCAAATGTCCTGAGATTACAGGACAATATTATATCCTAAGTTTCTTTAATAGTTGCACAAAACAGTTATTTTATATATGAAACTTTTATATGTTATGTGTCCAAAGGCAGTTTCAGGTGTACTCTCCAGTCCAACTGGTGAATCTGGGCATTTTGAGGCAATGTTACAACTGCCTCATGTACACAGACAACCCTCGCCTCCTATCACCAAACATTAATACATGCGAGAGATGCAATTATGCAGCCAAACTGGAGGCTAAGCTCTCTCAAACCAAGACTGGATCAGACAGTCAAGAGGAGAAGGGAAATACTTGCATCACACCACCAGTCTCACATAGACCCATTAATCCAGCACCGGCACAAAACACACATAAATACATGAAAACATACTCGGAGGTTCTAAATAAAAATCAGAAAAAGCAACAGAGACCTCCAAAGCAGACATCCAAGCAACCTCCACCCCCCAACACAAACCATGAAACACATACTTCACAAAACCAGTGTGCTACACAATCACAGCCCTTAAGCAAAATAACATACCCAACATACTAGTAATAGGTGACTCTATAGTCAGGCACACTGACGTCCCACTCAATAGGCTAAATAAGGAGAAGGTTACTGTTAGCTGCCTCTCGGGTGCCAGGATCCGCCACATAACACAAGCACTCAGGTCACTCCAGAACAAGTACAAATATGACTCTGTAATTTTCTATGTTGGTGTGAATGATCTGAGTCGTACCTCCCTGGACTACATAAAAAGAAACATGGAAGAGCTCTCCGATCATGTAGCCCAGGCCGGTATGACCCTGACCCTGAGTAGCATCCTGCCCTCACTAAGAATGATATCATGGTATAAAGAAAAAAATTATCAATTTCAACAATTGGCTAAGTTTCTGGTGTCATTCAAAGTGGATCCAGTGTCTGTCCACCTGGGATGACATACTCGACAAGCCACGCTGCTTCACTAGAGACAGCTTGCACCTATCACCCTTAGGCTTTCGAATACTGGCCAAGGCTCTTGCCACCCTCATAGTGCCTTTTTTAGGCAAGGCTCAAAAGACAAACCCACCACTGTAAATAGCACAAGTAACAAAAAACTGAGAGTAATGCTACTCAATGCCAGAAGTCTAAACCTCAAAATGCATGCACTCGAGGCACTCCTCAGTATGGAGATAATCAATATACGTGCATTAACAGAAACCTGGTTTAAGGGTCCAGAGAGCACCCTAGCACTACCAGGCTACAACTCATACCATACATTTTGGCCAAAGAACTCGGACCGAAATACAAAAGGTGGGGGCGTATCCATATTCATCAAGGATACCCACACCTCCAGGTTAGTGGCACAGCACGATGCTTCAGAGATCATCCACGTGTAACTAACAATGGGAAAAACTGCAATTTATATTGTAGTTTGCTACAGATCATGCACCATGTCCTAGGAACCCCAGTCCACATTTCTGGAAACACTGGCAAACATAAAGGTCCTACCAAACACCCTAATATTGGGTGATTTCTATTACCCAAACATTAACTGGGAGAACTACTCAAGTACTAACTCCCTTGCCCATCATTTCCTAGAATTTATAAACTCAAACACCCTTGATCAACTGGTCAACACTCCCACCAGAGGTGACAACATATTGGACCTGGTCATCACCAACATGGGCGACTGGTGTTCCGCACTGGAGGTCAACTCCTTGCTGGTTAGATCTGAGCATAAACAAATCACTTTGGGTATCCACATTCCATACCCAGACAAGGAAACCTAAGTGAAAAACTTTTCAAAAGCAAAGCAAACTTCACGTTACTTAAGACCGAGGTGGAAAGTTTCAAAGCCCCCATACTAAAGGATAACGCTGCCCAAGCTGAAAAATCCTTCACTAATGCATTCTATGGGCACCTACAAGAATGCACGGATTGTGCTATCCCAAGTAAATGCAAGACTCACTTCTCCAAGAAAAGGAAACCAGTCTGGTGTACTCCTACCATAAACAAGCTATATAATAGAAGGAGGAAACTAGTAAAAAAAAGAGAAAAATCCCAAGAAGGGAAGACATCCCTGAACAGTATCAGCAAGAAAGTACGATCCCTCATAAAATCATCCAAGGCGAGCTTCGAAAGAAAAATTGCCAAGCACTCCAAAGATAACCACAAGGCATTATTTAGCTATGTCAAGAATCAAAGTGGCAATGCTCAGATCTGCTCGTAGTTAGTGCAGAATGGCACAAAATACACTGAACCAAATGATATCACCAATATCCTGGCAGACAGGTTCAGCACAAACTTCACCCCCCTCTCACCCCCAAAAGGGCCCATAATCATACCAGAAGAATGTAGAGCCCCTGAAATCACAGACACTCAGGTTAAAACAGCCCTCTCCAAAGCCAAAAACACAGCATCAATGGGAATGGACGGTGCCCAGGCTGCACCCTACATGGGCTCAAAGATGAACTAACCCCTCACCTAAACACACTGTTTAAATTCAGCCTCTCCACAGGCTATGTACCCATAGAGTGGTTCACAGCAATGGTTATTCTGCTCCACAAAGGTGGAGCCACAACAGACCCCGGGAACTATTGCCCTATAAGCCTGACTAGCTTGGTCTGCAAGGCTATGGAGTGCATCATCATGGAACTCATTAACAGAGACATTGGGAACCTCCAAATACTGGTCCCTACTCAGTTCAGCTTTGTTAAGGGCAGATCATGCCTCCTAAACCTGGTGGACTTCTTTGAGACAGTTACCAAGGCTATAGACGAGGGAAAGGTGCACACAGCCTACCTAGACCTCGCAAAGGCCTTCAACACCATTCCCCATTCTGGTATTATAGACAAGCTCAACAGCCTGAAAATAAACCCCTATATCACAAGATGGGTTGCCAATTTGATCACAGACAGAACCCACATGGTGAGAGTTGCGGGAGCTAGGTCCAACTCTAAACCGGTTACAAGTGGCATTCCCCAGGGATCAGTCCTAGGACCCCTCCTGCTCGGCATACACTTCTCAGAGGTACAGGCAAGCACAGGAGGACTATGGCTGACCAAGTTCACAGATGACTGCAAACCAGGGGCTATAATTGAATCTCCGGCTGAAACAGACATCCTCCAAAAGGGTCTCACTGAGATGGATACCTGGTGTCAAAATCATGGCCTCAAGATAAATGCCAAAAACTGCATAGTCATCCCCTTTGGAAAAAAAACAAAATACCCACAAACTACCACATAGGTGATAGTCTCCTAAATATGGAAGACGTAATTAGGGATCTGAGGACCCAAGTAGATAGTAATCTCTCCTTTGATAATCACATTGCCAAAGTGGTTAGAAAATCCTTCTTCGTGGACCACCTAATCACAAAAGGGTTTGCATCCAGATCAAAAGAGGTCATTGTGCCCCTCTACTCATCACTCATCAGACCCATCATAGAGTACAACGCCGCATTTGGGATGTACCTTACAAGACACCTGCAATAGCTGGAAAGACCACAGAAGTACCTCACGAAGAGGATCACTGGCCTCAAGCAGATGTCCTATGCAGCTCAACTGATGAAACTCCAGCTGTACTCGGTTGCATACTGCCTACTCAGAGGTGATCTCTGCTAACATACAAGGCCATGTCCAACCCAGAATTGATGGACATGCTGCACCTAAAGATATCCCCTCGAGACACACACTCTAGGGATCTAAACCTCAACACTACAATAAATAGGATGTGCTGGAGGGATAGATTCCTGTCCCAGAGACTTCCCATACTTTGGAACAAGATTCCAATCTAGATTAGGCAGAGCTCCTTGCTAACACTCTTCAATAGAAACCTTGATGAGTTGATGGGAAACAGAAAGTTTTCCCTGGGGATCACTTCAGTGGCTCTGCTGGACAGAGGCACAGGGAACTAATCTAAGGTGGCAGTGAAAGCCAGCACATTCTGGCTAGGCTTATAAATGTCTTCGGGCAAATAGCCTAGTACCTACCTATGAACCTATGAACCTAAATTTTACTGGTCAAGTTTTACTTGATTTAATTGAATTGATTATTATAAAAGTCTTGAGTTAAATGTGTATTTTGTTCTGCAGAAGTATTTTTTGAATGAAAGTGGAGAAGAAAAATGTTTGACTACTAATCCAGTTGTGGGTCTCTGTTATGAGTATTGGTGAACTGTTTCCACACAATAGTGCAGGTATTCATGTACCACTTTTTTCTTTCTTATCACAGGTGACTGGTGGGGTTGGTATCTGTCCCCTAAACAACCTGATGTCAGTGTCTCTTTGGACTCTGATGATGATGGTGGCCACAGTGAGGCATAGGTGGGGGGTTCAGGGATGAATCTATCTCAGAAGTAGACATCTCTTTTCTGCCTCCTTTGTCACCACAAACAGTATGGTCACACATACCCAGTCCCCGGAGGCCACAGATATTGGACAATCAGAGGGTGGGGACATTGAACAGGAAAGTATGGCAACTATTGCTCCAATGAATGTAGATACTGGCCATAGCCAGACAGCTGGCAAGGTCTCACACAGGCAGATTGACAGGGGTGCTCTTAGGAGGCCTGCTGTCTGTCCACCACCTGTAGCAGATGTCACACCACTGGTCACTTGCCGCATGTTTTGGGCCATTATGGTGGCACAGGCATGTTCTAAATGGAACACCAGACATATGCTTAGGGTTATCGATGCAGCACAGTTTGACATCTGTGACTGCCTCCACTGCACTGGGAACACCCTGGATCGGTTGACTGATGCAGTGTACAGAAGGTGGGCTGAAGCATTGTCTGTCTTGGACCACACATTGCCTGCGCTGGAACATGTGGTTGAAGTTGAGCGTCGGATTGGTGGATGTGGGTCAGCAACCCCATCTGCTGAGAGTCCACGTGGCAGTGCACAATCACGCTCCCATAGTGGCAGTACATCCAGTGCTACAGTATGGAGTGTGCTGTCCACACCATGATGTGGCACCCCAGGGGCTCATGGTCCTGGGTGTTCCCGTGGAGGACATGGTCCTAACAGACAGCAGTCACCGTCAGATACTAGTACCACTTCTGACCTTGGGCATGGAGGTGCCAGTGCAACTCCTGGAAGATCCAGTTCCCATGTTTAGGGCTGGAGATAGACTACCATGATGGTCCAAAGCTGTTAAACACACAAACATGTAGGGCTAGCACTGAGCTTGACTATGTACACACACACACTCTCACACCACTGTCAAATGCAGGTCACCTACAGACACACACAGCACCTTTCCATAGTCCTTCTTATCTGCTTCCCTTTTGGACTTGCACACATGCTGTCAACCGTTTGGGTCGGCCTAGGCTTCATGCACCCCCACACAACACCCTGTGCAAGTGATGATACCTGTGCCACATCTCTGTCATCCTTGCCATCAAGACAGGGAAATGAGGCTATGTGTCTGATGTACAGGGTGACTATATTAGTTAACATGTACTTGCGTAATGCAATGTTGCTTTGCTATGCCACATGTAATGGTTAACGACAGATACTGTATGTTGACATTTGTCATGAGTATGCCACAAACTTTTGTGTACCTTATGTTGTATGATGTTATAATGAATGTATAGTTACATATTGACAGATGTGTTGCAGACCTGTTTCTGTTTTTGTTTCTGTTTCAGGAGGCTGTTGGGATAACATATGAATACACAGTGACAATAAAGCAGCACAGGATAGCATGTCAGCACTGCACAAATATGTCTTCAGCAAGGTACAGCACTACAAGTGCATGGTTCCATACGTTCATATGTATATAACGGACTAACAAGGACAATGGTGGTGTTCAGCGTACTTGTACATCCCTAATCTGTGAACAGGTCTGCTACCCTACATAAGTCCCACCAGAGTTTTGGGAACATGCACATCTACAAGCTGTCCTGACAGAGATGACCCATCTACAAATATCCTGTGTCCAGTACAGACAGTTGCTTGACACCAGTTATGGTTGGCATGTTCTGGATCCCATTTTGTAACCTGCACATGCTGTGTCACAGCAGATGTGTGCTTCACATGCATGGTGGTCCTGTTTCACATAGGACGTACTGTCTTTGTTACATACCTGTCTCTCCAGCATGTACTGTGTATACCACAGTGATGTTGCAGGTATGTAGAACAGGTGAGACATGTATTAGGCCTGTCATGGATATATGGGAGGTAAACAGTGGAATGTGACACCTCCCTGTAATGGAGCCATGCACATACCCTCCAAAGCATTTTGAAGACAGACTACACATGTATGTTTGTGACACCGACTCCATAGGACAAGTTATCTACACTGTGTATTGGTATACCATGGAACCTGTATGGCTGCTACAGTTGTATGATATGCCTGTGTAGTGACATAGCAAGGGTGCCATTGCACACAATGATAGGTGTGATGACTACCACATTCAGTATAGCAGTGACAGTCTGGGATGCACATTCCAAACCTGTCGGTTTAGGTTGCACAACAGTGAATGCATTCTCACATCTTACTAACCAGTGACAGTCAAAGGCTACATTTCTCTGTGTGTGGACACTACAATATTTTTCAGGGGTGGATTTCTCACAGGATAGTATTATAGTATTGTGCAGTCATTGGCAGATAGTCTTTGTCAGTGGCTCAAAGTACAACTGATTGTGTCTTAGGCCATCCTGGATAACTGTTGTTTCTGTGTGGGATTCTGTGACAGCTCCAAATATGCAATAACCTGCTAATGTACTCAGTCAGAGGTCGCTGTGACTGAAGAGAGTGAATAGGTAGACAGGGTACACCAATAATGGAGAAAGGTGAACACTAGTGACTGGCATCATTGCAGCATAGGTCTTCCAATGCTATCTTTCCAGAGTATAATTGTCAGACACTTGTCTATCCACCAGCTGACATAACACTCTGTACATGATGTACACAGTTTCCAGCAAGGCCTGCTGGCCTATTATTGTCATATACCTTGTCAGGCAATGGCTGGTGGAGTGAGACATATGTACGACATCCATTATTACATAGTGTAAAAGTCAATGGGCTTCGCTGGTTACAGTCATTTGGCATGATCTGGCCTTGAGTGAAAATAACAGTGTTTGGTCCAGTGTCAGTTGGTGTATGACAGTGTCAGTGCTTATATCCATGCTAACTCCCTTCACAGCATTTCGGGTTGCATGACTCAGTGATCTGGAGACACCTCTTGGTACTACATGCTAGTTGTCCTCTGTGCGAGTAAACATTGCAGTCAGTTCCAGGATGTTGCGAGAGGAGAGTCATGAAAGGTGTCTTTTCCAGAGCACAGACAAACACATTAGGAAAGTGTAATATGTACACAATCTGTTGCTTAGTTATGCTGCGGCTCACTTACCCAAAGGATGGTCCAGATCCTTACCTACAATACCCTGAAGCAGTGCCATGACATCCCCACACAGTGAATCAATGTAGTACATTATGTGTTCACCAAAATGGGTGACCAATACAGCCCTCCCCCCCAGTGTAAGGTCCTCCCTGGTGGGATCTGGCCACAGTTCAATCATCGTCGAACTACTGGCACATACCATCCCTTGCAAAAAATACAAACATACATGTCAAGACAGCCATTTATTACCTCCTGTAGGATGGCTGACATAGCATGACTGCACCTCCCCCTGCAGATGGGAGAGGCAAGTATGCAGAGCTCTACACCCATGCATTATGTCAGCAGCATTACAACTGCATGAACTCGGCTGTATGTGACAGGAGGGATACAGGCTCATCATGGCTCAGCAAACCTGACTGATGGACAACTGCCATTAGCAGGCTGTACAATGACAGGTGGACAGTGCTGTGTGACAGTTGGGGTGAGGGTGCCCCCCCCAACATGGAAGCACTACCAGCTCAGCTGAAAGAAGCACATAATGTTTTTGTGATATTGTTTAGACATGTTAAGTGGCAAAAGTAGCCAACCACACAAAGCAGAACCACAATGCAAAGTGTAGTTACATGTGTGACCTCAAAGAACAGGCCCAGATTGTTAGTGACTTCATACATCATGATGCCACTTACGATGGGTCTGTAATCATACCTAACCTGTACACCCACACTGTCTGCATCAACTACACTCCCTTGTCCCCACCACATGTGACACATGACATTCCTACAACCTATCCCATAACTTATATATTTACAGAGAAGTTCATATCTGGCCTCTCATTGGAAGATACACAGCATTTATTTCACATGCTAACATTCCAGGCTGAATCCCACTAGTTATCTGACAAGGATTACTAATACCTTTGGGAAACCCTTGCAATCATAGTGACACCACTGGCTGCATACCAGCTGAGTGGACAATGGCAATTGTTATACCCTTGCACAGAGGTGGTACATCCTGTGACCAACATAACTATACACCTCTTAGTCTGAGTATCCATATCTGTATGCCTGCAGGGGTGATCATCGTGGAACTGATCAGCACACATATGTTTTCTACACACAGTTGATTGTACACAGTTTGGATGTGTGACAGGGGGAGCATGACTGTTACACATGGTGGACATTCCTGGGGCAGTCACCATGGAAATGGGTGATGGTACATCAGGGCATACACCCCCTAGACTAACACAAGTCATCTGACTATATCCCTCACTCAGGCAACATTTACAAAGCACCCACTTAGGCATCAATGATACTGTCTTTGTAGGGGTCAATAAGTGGCCCAATGCTGGCACACATACACAACATAGGGACATCCACCTCCAATAGCTGATCTGTAGGCAGTAGTACTCAACAGGCTGCAGTCATGGGTCATCTCCTGCTTGGAATTCATTCAACCATAATACATGTGACTACTGACTGAGTGTGGCTAACAATGTTGTCTGATGCCTGCAAATTGTGAGCACTCATAGTCTGTGTGCTATGTCACTATCCTGCAAGAGGCTATTGTGAACACGTCTGTTGACATACGAATGGCCATATACTCCATGCAAATATATATGTTAAATCATTTACATCAGTTAGACCTATGCACCTGGTAAGTAGCACATCAGTTGCAATGTGTGATGTACATACTCAGGGGTAAATAAATTGGTCACACAGACCTGGCCACACAGGTTTACACCTAATGTGTCTCAGATCACCAGGAATCATATGGCATAGCTGAGGCCACAGTCACCTGTAAGTGACATACTCATAACTTCCAAGTACTCTTCCCTCAGCATGACATATCTGAGTGCAATGGCCATTTAGTGATGTAGCTTTCCAAGCAGTACTGGCAATTGCACACAACAGTATGGTCCTTCACAAGGACATTTCATGTTTCCAGTATGTGTTCAGTGGGGATCTTCTGCAATGAGTGTCATTGTCACCTGTGGCATATAGACTACTCAGAGTTGATCTGTGCCTTGCATACAGGGTAATGTGTGACCCTGCTTGATTGCATATGCTGCCAATCTGTAGGAGGCATAGTAGATGGATAACTCACTGTAAGGACATTAAACTTATATGTGACATTAGTACTACATGTTTGTGGGAGAGATTTGTCTAGCAGACGTAAACACACCCTTGAAACAGAACCCTGCCTAATGGCACACAGAGCACCTCAGTGCACCTCAGCACATGCCATTTGTATGACTGGCTGGTCGACCATCGTCTCAACACAGGGCATCTGCCTGTGTCCCTCTTGGACTGGGGTAATATGTGCTGATCCTGTAACTATGGGTATAAAGATGTCTATAATTGTGAGGGCTGTATGTCCATTATGCTAGTAAAGTTCACATGTCCTATAGTTCCATAGCATCATGTAAACTGCTCTAACAGGCTCACACTCAGAAACATGGCTACATTGAAGCTAGCACCACTCCCAATCATTGCGTACAGAACATGCCAAGGCACACATGTAGTGCAAGTTAGCTGTATATAGATGAAGACACATATCTATGTAATGGTACACACTACTGATCACAGTACGTGATGTCCGCAATGCACCTCTTGTGTGCTAGTACTATCAGCTCAGGACTTATTATGCTTGATGACATCAGCAGGCCTTGTTGTGGTCAGTCCTTTGGGGGGGCACATCACACACTACAAAACAAATACTGCAAAATCCTAGTATTTCTAAGTTACCAAGGTGATCATATTTATGTCATAGGGACATATATGTGCACCAAGTAGCCTGGAGTGACAGTAGAACCACTACCTATGTAGCCTTACATACTATAATGCACAGTATTTATTGCACAAGTCATGTCTTAAGTCTGATACTACACTGTCAGCTGGTAGTCTTAAAGTGGATGACATCATCAGATCTTGTAGAAGAGGGCAGTTTGGAAGCCAGCAGCAAGTTACAGAACCAAAAAGAGCATAACAATTGCAGGTGGATAGCCCATGAAGGCATGGCAGTTGTTTTGCAGGGGTATACACACAAATGCACTCCAAGTAGCCTGGAGTAAGAGTAGAATTCCTACCTAACTATTCTTACACACTATAGATCATAGTATTTATCGCAAGCGCCATGGGTTGATTCTGGTGTATATGTGATTACATGGACAGTACTTGCACGTTACACAAACTAGGCTTGTGCTAAACAGCATCTGTGGCCTGCAGAGTGATATTGCTTCATACTGTTATCTGCATCTAGTATCCTAGCAGCGGGATAACTGTTATTATCCTAGCTATGTGTGTACAGCTACCAGTATGGCCATATGTGACTGCTTGCAGTTAGATAGGCAAATTTGTGTACAGGAACAATGTGCTCTGTCCATGCGTGCATTGACAACATTATACATTGCACCACCTGCTACCCTGCATCTCTCTACTTGGTGACATCCAGCTGGCACAGGTGTCTGTAGGTAAGTGGATTATGTACTGCTGTACCCTTAGTTTGGATCCTTTGAGCAACAGTATATATGTGTGATAGTGCAGATTTACTCACCATTATTAGGGGATGTAGGACAATACAGATATCCACACACATATTAATGTAATTAACAAGGATGTATATATAAATGTAGCTGTGTGTGTGTATGCTATGTATACATGTTATGTAGCTATATGGGAGAGTCTATGTATCATTGTGATATATATATATATATATATATATATATATATATATATATATATATATATATATATATACAGAGAGAGAGAGAGAGAGAAATAGCAATATATATTGGTATATATCTATCTGACACTACATAGCGATACATATACTATTTATTTGAGAGGGAGATAGTGACAGGTGGATATGGATATGTATATGTATATATGTCTGTATGTATAGACATATCTATACATAACAGGTCATTCTGATGATGGGGCAATAGATTTGCACTCATTTTAACTAAATGTTTGGGCATGCCCAGTGGGACTGTGAATACTGATAAATGACTCCAGGCCACACCTACCTGTACTCCAGTCCAGGATTTTTTGTGTTACAGACCATACCTTTCAATTGTCAAGAGTTTCACAGAACGAGGGGTGGAGCCTAGATGGCCAACTGAAAGCAGTGAAGTATGAGAGCTCCATAAACTAGTATAATAATATAGGAAAATTATATTATTTTCAAGTTTAAAACATCAGAAATCTATAGATAAACTACTAAACTACATAAATATTAATTTTGGTGGATTTCCTGTCAAGTACCTTGGACATATATTGAGTCGCTGAATATGAACAACTCAAGGAATTCTCACCTAGATGCTGCTTTGAAAAAAGAACTGCAACTGATGACATCTACCTTACAGAACTATCTTTGAAGATGTATGGCTTTAAAAATGACTTAGAAAACCTCAAATTAAATTCTCAAAAACAGACTGATACTTTTAAGGAACTATTACAGCAACACCATACAAAAATAACAAATATAGAGACTTGTCTAAATGACATTGAAGGGAGACTCAAAGAGGAAGAATTCCAAAAAGAATTGGACTTGTCTAAATGACACCGAAGGGAGACTCAGAGGAAGAATTCCAAAAAGAATTCCTGCTTAAACAGAATACATGGCTGCTTAGCAAAATAGATGACTTAGAAAACAGGAAAAGGAGAAACAACATAAGGATCTTTGGTCTGTCTGAAAACACTGAAGGAGAAGACATTATTTCATTCTTAGCAACCTGGATTCCTGAATTTTTACACTTGAAAGAGGGACTTTCATTTGGAATTGAAAGTGTCCATAGAGAACTGAGGAAACCTTCTTCTAATTCAACAAATGCTCCACCTAGATCCATAGTTATACAATTTATTTCATTTCTGGACAAGGAACTAATATTAAAATCTGCTTGGAGAAAATCACCCTTAAAATACAATCAAAGCCTGATATGTTTCACAATGATTATTCTTCCAGAATACTAGAACAAAGGAAAAACGTCTGGTCAATAATAAAACTGTTGAAACAAAACAACATTAAGGCACAGCAGGCCTTTCCAGCAAAGATAAAAATACTTTTTGCCAATGAGATGAGAACATTTAATGACTTAGAAGAAGGTACTATATTCATCAAAAACAACAACATAGTGTCTACCCCAGAAGAAATGGAATAGATGGCCCCTACTCTTAAAAGAATAAAAGAAACAAATCCTTGCACTGATGCTAGAAAGAAGAAACAAAAAAATGATTCCAAGATAACTGTCCCAAAAAAATAACTCTTACAACTACAGCTCCCAAAGTATCAATTGATATGGTACATCACTTGTCATCTGTTTTTATTTGTTTTTTAAAAAGGGTTTCTTAAACAACTGAGAAACAGTAATGATTTATTGAGAATGTTCAGAGTCCAATAATTCTTCACCAACAAAGGTAAATCAAGATGGGTTACTATTTACATTATATATAAGCCATACAAAGCAACATACAATACAAACATAGAAGTTTCTATTCCCCTACTTGAACTCAGTGAATACTTATCTTGTTCATTTTTCATTGATTTTAATTATAATAACTTAAGTAATTAATTAACTAATTCAACAAGGTGCCATTCATCAGAGTTCAGACTCAAATGTAACAAATTAACAACATATATAATAGCAGTAACAGGGTGTTTTGAAAAAAGATGCTGTCATGGAGACTAATGCCTTCTTCAGTTAAAGTATGATTTAGAAATGTCATGTATATTATGGTTAAATAAAAGTAGCAAGCTCTTAGTACAAATGTCATTATTCTGTCTAAATTTCGTTGATATCAATTATAACAGATATCACAGCTACGAGTGCTATTTGATCAATCCTGATATGGTGTGCGTGGATGCAGCTGTGTCTGGCAGCTAGTACAAATGTCATTATTATTCTGTCTAAACATAGTTAATATCAATTATGGCAGGTATCATAGCTTCGAGTACTATTTGATCAATCCTGATATAGTGTGCGTGGATGTAGCCGTGTCTGGCAGCTAGTACAAATGTCATTATTATTCTGTCTAAACATAATCAATATCAATTATGGCAGGTGTCATAGCTTTGAGTGCTGTTTGATTAAGCCTGGCATGGTGTATGTGGATGCAGCTGTGTCTGGCAGCTGTTATATGTTGCCGTTTTTGTCTCCGGGAAGCTGTGGGTTGCGGCTTGTGATCGAGGTTTACTGATGCTTGTGAATTAAGAAGAGACATTTGGTGTTTTAGCCTGGATCCAGAGGAAGGGAGTGGATAGAACTGTGATTTGCGATATTTTGGCAAAGAATGGGTTGTTTGTACGTCTGCTGAGTGAGAGGTGGGAGGGCTGGAAAAGTGTGTTGTCTCTTGTTGTAGCAGTTTGTTGGGAGGTTTTTTTTTTTTAATCTGTTTGTTCTCTGTTCCTTTCCTGGCTGCTGCCTCACTGAAAGGGAAGGAATTTAGGCTTGAAGTTACAGTGAACTGAAGCTTTGCTTCAGGTGCATCATGAGGCACACTAACAGAAACAGATGCTCCCAGGTTGCTATGGTAACGGAGACAGAGTGATGATAATGCTTAATGGTTCTGAGGAGCCACCGAGATGATTCCCGGCAATGACATTCTTGGTTTAAGAAATATATATATATATATATATATATATATATATATATATATATATATATATATATGATAAAAAGGCTGTTTTAAACCACATGTACACATATTGATGGTCTCCCAACACTTTGTTTAGCTCATTAAGTTGACTCTTGATAAAAAAAAAATAATAAACACAATTTTATATTTAAAATGTATATTTGTCCAAACACATTAAGGACTTACATAGGAGTGGAATTCTAATTATTGTGAAAGACTAAGAGCACTTGATCTTGTGCAGTACCCTTTGCAATGGTCTGGGAGGTGCACTTGCTCGGATGTGTTGGGCATATGGGGATAGTTGATTCTAGGGGTGTTTGGGGTCATCGTGAAGTGCTGGAGAGTCATTGGATTTCCTTCATGGAAATATCTGTGAGAAGGGAGGGTGTGTTGAGTGGTTCACTGGCAGAGTGGCCACTGCATGAAATGGGCTGGTAAAATGGAACAGGACAAATACTGGTTTGGATATTTTAAGAACAGCCTGGAAACACTTCACATAAATTAGTGAATGGTATTCTGGCAAAACTGGATGGGCATTATTGCCCGTATTTGAAGTACTGATATGTGCGTATGCAAGGATGGAAATATACTTGTAGAAACTAGAAGGGTCTCATAATTTAAAGTCTATGGACTGTATAAACATGCGTGGAAGGAGCTAATAATAAGAATAAACATTACAGTTTTTGGTCTCTCAAATAACTAAGCAACAGCCAAAAAAACAAAACAAAACACAGAATAGTTATGTAATGTATTTTCTTCTTCTTCTTTTTCTTCTTCTTCTTCTTTCGGCTTTTCCCAGTTAGGGGTTGTCACAGCAGATCACCGTTCGCTCTTGATTGACAGTGGAGTTTTACAGTGTCGAGTTGCCAGCCCGACGCCCAACCTTCCACAGAAGGCACACACATGCTCACAATCATGCCTAGGGCCAATTTAGTGTGTCCAATCCACCTACAGCATGTCTTTGGGATGTGGGAGGAAACCGGAGCACTCGGAGAAAACCCATGTGACCACAGGGAGAACATGCACACGCCGCACAGAAGGCACCCCAGCTGAGGATCGAATCGGAGAACCTCTTGCTGTGAGGCAGCAATGCTAACCGCTGCACCACAGTGGCCACCCTAGTTATAATGTATGATTTTAGTAAATCTAGACATAACATATATAATCATCATATAAGATGAAGCAGTCTGCTGAATTTAGATATTAAAGACAGGATTTAATAACATGGCATTGTGTATAATAACACTACTATCTTAACTTGTCATAAATGACATACACTACATTGAACATCAAGGGAAAGCATGATGATTTTCTTATATAAGTAAATATGCATAACAGTTCATGTAATTGCTTTAATTTGAATTGTAGTTTTTGTAACCCATCTTGACCCTATATAATACTTACGCAGTTACCAAGATAACTAATGCTTTATACATGACATCAAACTGACAACGTTGTTCAAGAGAAACAATAGAAGCCTGAACTTGAAATTTCACAGAATGTAACAATCATATTCTGAACAAATAGTATTAAATTGACAATAGACACTAATTTTAATAACATGGATTTGAGTATAATAACACTAGTGTTTTAACTTGACATAAATGACATACACTATATTGAAAATCAAGGAAAAGCATGATGATTTTCTCATATAAGTAAATGTGCATAACACGTCATATAATTGCTTTAACTTGAATTGTGGTTTTGTAACACATCTTGACCATACATAATATTTAAGCTGTTACCAAGGTAACTAATGTTTTATACATGATATCAAACTGACAAAGTTGTTCAAGGGAAACGATAGAAGCCTGAACTAGGAATGTCACAGCATGTAACAATCACATTCTGGATAAATAGTAATAAATTGATAATGATCACTCAGTTTAACCTTTGCTGATTATACAAAATAGAATGTTGCCATTTAAATCTAAAAACTTTCAGTATATGCCATACAATGGCAATTTATGAATATGGAAAGGGAACTTGTAATCATTAATCACAATAAGTGAAATTGTTGTTTTTAACCTATAATTTCATTCACTTTATAATAAGAAATGACAGATATGAAAATCCTTATATGTAGGAAATGGGAGAAGAGGTATGCACTGATAATTAAAATGCACTAACTTTCATCAATGTTTACATAAAACAAACTTGATGCTTTAAGTAAGTTAGCAATAAATAAAGTGATTTCTTAAATGCTGGCAAACAATGAAATATAACTTCTAATATATCCAGTAAAATACATTGTATTATAAACATTAGGTATAAATATTATTACCATCTGTTTATATTAAGTGATAAGTTTTGAAAGACTTCATCAATAAGGGTGAATATATTAAATAACTGTGTGCTATAATCTTTTACTGAGGTTTTATATATTATACATCCTACTTTACTATGATTGAATTGCTTGTCATCTATTGTTCATGTAAATATTAATTGCTTATACAATAAGTAGGCATTTATATTGTATTAGGTTTCTGTCTAATCAACAATAGTACTATATTTGTTCAAAATAATATAAATATTGCTTATTCCGATTACAAATATTCTCCATATGATAATTCAATTAATGGAGCTCACATGTTCTGGATTGTCAAAGTATGAGTGATAATCTGATAGACTTAGGTTTATCCATCAGATTAGGAATGGTTTTCATTCCATGGCTAGTGCAGATCTTAGTTTTGTTAACATTTATTAATTTAAATTTGTTATTTCACAAAAACATTTTAGTACACCTAACCAAAACATTACTTTATTGGTAAACACTTAAAGTATAAAACTTATAATTTCCTTTAAAAGCTCAAACATATACGTTATAGTTATCAAAGGAAAATATTTAATAGTCACAATAAAACAAAAAATAAATAGTCTAAATAACCTAAGATGGGTTTAACTTTATTATCTTTAAATACCAATGGCTTAAACAATCCTAGCAAGAGATCAAATCTACTGAAATATTTAAAAATGAAAAAAAAGCAGAAATTGTCTTCCTTCAAGAAACTCATTTCAAAACAAATGACAGTTACAAATGGAATCCTAAGGAATATATGATATTGGCGTAATCCACTTATAAGACAAAGGGGTAATAATTTTATGGAAAACAAAGGTGATTAACCCAGAAATCATTTATAAGTATGAAGATAAAGAAGGCCTTATGGAATTAGTAATAGTTAAATATAATAACAGACTATGGACCCTTGCCAATCTATACTGGTTCCCAGGCATTGGATCAAGAACTGTTAAAAAAAAACACTTGGATTTAATTTCCAATAATTATAAAGGCAACTTAATATTAGGAGATTTTATCTGTATATTTGATATTTCTGAAACTACAAATAAAAGACTGCTGTGTTCATCTGTTGTATCAAAAGCTTTAAACAAGTGGGTAGAATCATTTCATCTTGCAGATACTTTCAAATTTAAAGAAGATAAATCTTAGTTGTTTTCCCATCAAGATCACAGATTTGGTACCCAAACTAGAATAGATAAAGTATTTGTTGCCCATGATTTACACTCTAAAATCATTAATTTCTAAATCACTCCCTGCCTCTTTTCAGACCACAATTCATTGATACTAAAACTTCAGAATGGGTACAAACCATTAATCTTTAACTCCAGAATTCCAGCATATATAACTAAAATTAAAGAGTTCAAACCTTGGTTATTATTTGAATTACAGTTCTTCTTAGATATTAATTACAACACAGAGATAAATAAAATAATGATATGGGACTCATTAAAGGCTTACATATATGATAAAACCGTAACTTGGTATAAAAAAAATCAGAGAATGGGATTCTGAATTGTTAGATCTACAATCCAAACTTTTGTCAGTAAAAGCTGAAAAAAATCAAAATCATTTGGAGATGAAAAAGAAACTAGAAGTATTAAATAATAAATGCAATGAAATGTTAACACATAAAACTAGTTTAGCTTTAGAAAAACTGAAAATTAATACCTTGGACACTTCTTCCAAATAGCTACATAATTTATCCACAATAATCAAAATACAATCAAAAGCTAATACCATTAAAAAGTATCTTCCATGAAAATAAAGGGGAAAATGTCTCAGATATAAGTGGCATTCTTGATGTCTATAGAAATCACTATATGGAACATTTCTAAAAAGAAAATATACATATCAATCAATTAAATCTAGATGAAAAATGTTCTAATATAAAAAAATACCAGAAAAATTAAAACTAGATCGGCAAGCACCCATATCCTACAAAGAAATTACAGATACAATAAAAGAGGGTAAAAATAATAAAGCTCCTGGTATAGATGGAATAATTATGGAAATATATAAACTTTTTCCTTTAAAGATACTATCCCTCTTCCATAAAACTATATTAGAAATTCAGTCACAAGCTTTAATACCACCCTCTTGGAGATATTCCTTAATCACACCAATCCTATAGGAAAACAAATCCCCAAACCTCTGTACCTCATATAGACCTATATCATTATTAAATAATGACTATAAGATATTTAAGACAATATTAACTAACAGAATGAAAATACCATTATCCAAAACAATAAATAATGATCTAACTGGATATATATATATATATATATATATATATATATATATATATATATATATATATATATATATCATAGACACACACATGAAATTATTAAACGGAAAATTTCTCTTATAGATTATGTTAATAAAGAAAATAAAGAAGCACTCATAATTGGTTTAGATATAGAGAAAGCCTTTGATTCCCTAAATGTGGACTATTTATTCAAAATTCTTGTGTTATTTGAATTTATTTCTTCCTTTGTTCATCTGCTAAAGAATATATATACAAATAATTTAGCATATGTTAAGCTAGGTCCTTTCACCTCTGAATCTATACAGATAACAAACAGTACTAAACAAGGATGTCCCATGTCACTGATTCTATTTGCTTTGGCTATTGAAATATTGGCAGATTCAATATGTAACAATACAAAAATCAAAGGAGAAGATGTTCATGAACAATACAGTTCCAAAGTAATACAATTCTTTGCTGATGACATATTATTAGCATTATAAAATACAAAAGAGACATTAGAAGAATTAGATATTTTAACTGACACATTTTGCAGGACTTCAGAACTCTATTTCAATAAATCAGTATCAATTTTTTTTATTTTTAAATAAAAAAATTGCAGAAGAAGGGGAATTACATTATAGGGAAACAAGAATCTACCTTAAAATATCTAGGAATTGAGTTATGCAAGGATAATAATGAATTAGTCTCAAAAACCTACAATAATATCATCAGTACAATTAAAATCTCTGTGGAAAAGTGGAACAAAATAATATTAACGTTTGAAGACAGACTACAGTTAATAAAAATGGTTTTACTACCCAAGATTCTATATGTATAGCTTTGGCAATACAACTGTAACCAGAAAGGAATATACTCAAAGAAATAAACTCGTGCCTCATAAAATTTTTTATGGTTTTCCAAAAGAAACAGAATAGCTTTAATACATCATATCTGACCATGGAAGCAGAGAGGATTAAACTTTCATGATATAGAAACATATATAAAAGCATCAATATCTAAAACAATCTCATTTTGGATAAGTCCAAATTATTCTGCAAATTGAAAGAATTACTAACTGTAATATGAATAAATGAATTTGATTTACAAAAAAAATTCAAATAGCAAATAAAAACAATTTGCCATGGCAAATATTATGTATTAGTATGCAATATAACATAACTAAGCCCACTAAAACTCGTATGATTAATTATTACATTGACTCATTTAGGAAAATTATTAATGCAAATATAGATTTAAAAATGTGGTTTGATCTTTTTACACCATTCATAGTTACAAAGAGCTATCCACATAAAATATACATAGAAATTATTAATTCCTTGGAGCAGAAAGGATTTGTTTGTCGGTTTCAATGTATCAAAGGACTAAAAGTTCTTGATATGCAAACAATAGAAACAACATACAAAATTCCACAATAAGATTGACTTAACTATGCAAAGCATTCTGACGTATTTTCAAGATTTATACAGAATAATTAGTAATTCTTCATTTAAAGAAATATTTAAACTTATGAAATACCTATATGAAATCATATATAATGATTATGACATGGGAAATAGTATTTTGAAATTTTACAAGATATTGACAAATTATAAAACAACACCCAAATTCTCATATTGGAATTATATAACAAAAGGACACTTATTACAGCTAACTGAAGAAATTAAATCAAATATTTTATTATCAATAAAACATACGTCCTTCATACAATACTGGAAAGTTTTTAATTGGAAATGCTTGCACAGAGCATTCTTAACTCCAGATAGAACTACTAAAATGAATTCTTCCACAAAGGGAATATGTTGGAGGTGTGAGCAAATACACAATGCAGATTGGAATCACATTTTTTTCGACTGTGTTAAAATTAAGCCATTTTGGAATGGTACTAAAAACTTTTTACAAGCTTTATTTAATGAATCGTTTAAGTTATCTAAAGCTTTAGTATTATTAAATGTCTACAAAGGTCCACATTTGAATGAGTCAAATATGTATCTAGTATGGACAATACTTACAATCTCAAGGAAGTGTATGACAAGAAGATGGAATACAAACACAATACTGACTTTGGAAGTCTTCTACAGCCTACCAAAGACCACAGCATTGTTGGAAATTAAAATGAAATAATTAAGGATTCATCCTAAGCCATTTATTAACAATCCATGGAAAAAATATTATCATTGATTGACACTTTACAATAACTGAACAGATACACTCTGATAACTGGATTGTTATACCTATAAAGTAATTGTATATACTGAGCTCTGTTATAGTGTCAGGCTGATGTAAAGAGTGTACATAGTTATTTAAGATGTTATATACAAATACTATGGAATTTATTCAACTGTATTTGAAAAATATTTTTTTGAGAGAAGAGTTTCACAGAATGTCCAGAGTTTGGGCTCATAATCCTGATCTGTTCCTCATAAAATTTGTGGTTTTCAAGCAAATCCCTTGGATGAACTGAGGATTGAAGTCACGTAATAATGACATACATTTGAGTTTATGACTTGAAATCATTCAGAAAAAATGTCTGTTGAAACAAGCCCTGTTATTCTAGCAACTTTTTTAAGTTTGAGAGCAGTATTTAAAATATGCCCCTAATTTGTGGGCCTTTGCCCCCCCCCCCCCCATTTTGTTGGGCTTTCTCCAGATTTCTTGCACTAAGAAGTTAAGAAGTATGTTACAGACATTGACATTTGTCAATGTTTCTGCAGTACTGCACTTAATTCAAAATGTACACAGCATTCCCCACCTGTCTGTTGTACTTAATATGTGATTGAGCTTCATAAAGTTACACCACACCCAGAATGACAGCATGTGAAAACACTGACATAATAATACCTCACTTGCAAAAGATGTGAATACTTCCTGGTTAGAACCATCAACCCCATCACCAATGCTAACTTCCCTAATCCATTGATCCACAAAGGCTGCCAAACAGAGAGGAGTCATTCATCACACATTCAACAGCATAAATATGTATGTTGTTATTTTTGCTTTCTGTGGGACATACAGTGTGTATTAGATTACTATGTTACAGCCCTGAGATTGCCTGGTCTGCTGATTTACCATTGCTGACTTACTGTTAAAGCAGTTATATGGGAACACTGCTATATTGATGGTGGAGGAACAACAGCACATGATCTGCTGGGATAGAGAGTAGTCCAAATATCATGTGACCCCACTGTTTAACATCTCCCTTGACTGATGTAGTGAATATTCCAACCATGAGACCTAGTAATTATTAGGCAACACATACTACTTGACTGGGTATCTGTAGACCCATGTGGATGTTACAGCTGTGCAAATACCCGCTATATTTCCTTGCATAAATGCGGCAGATCCACACATACGATACTTTATTATATTAATCCTGACAAGTAGTATGTAGGTTAGAGACATACCTTGCAATTGCAGCAGTTGACAGGACTGTAGTTCAGGGCTGGCTCTATGTGATACAAGCAGTACACAGCCAATACATGGATAGGTACAGGTTGTGAGGGTTGCCTGGCATCAACAATTTTACTATATGTATGTGAGTAGAGTAAGGTGTTGGTCCCTAGGGCCAAAGTTGTCAGTGAATGTGCTATGCGTTGTCTCTTAGCCAAAGCCAGGGCATACTGGGCATGCATATATCTGCCTACAGGGACATCATCAGGGGGTTCCTTCTCCGAGTCCATCTGTGAGTGTGGCTGTGGTGTCCTAGGTACTGGGGGGGGGGGCTGTGTATTCCTTCCTTTTGCTGATCCTGCTGCAGCTGTTTCCTGCAGGATCATATTGTGTAGCATGGCACATACTGTGAATATCTGTGCACATGTGGCTGGAAACTACTACAGGGCTCCACTAGATATATCGAGGCATCAGAACCATGACTTCAGAAGCCCAAACTCATGCTCTATGATGTTCCTAGTTTGTGTGTGTGCCTCATTATGGTGTTCTTTGGTGGGTGGGTGTGCATTTCTGATGGGTGTTCTCATTCACGGTTCCAGTGTGAGCAAGCATCCCTTAGTAAATGGCCATGTCAGATGTCCCCCCTAGCAAACATCTGGTGCAGCTGTGATGCATGCCAGATATGGGAGTCATGATAACTGCCAGGGCTGCCAGCACACACATTCGTGATAATGCCCTGGGCATTGCACATGACCTGGCAGTTGACGGAGTGGTACCCCTTGCAGTTGACATAGATTCTGCCATCCTCACCGGGTGGTGACTTGATGTGTACATGAGTGCAATCTATTGCGCCTAGTACCTCAGAGTAGTGTGCTACACGGTAGAAGTGTTGCTTATTGCTGGCTCTCAACTCGGGGGTGAGGGGAAAAGATATGTCCTCATTGGCATGTGGTAGCATGGCATCCAGGAACTGGTGGAGTACCCTGGATGCTGAAGCCTGTGAGACCCCCATCATGTCCCTGGTTGGTCTTTGGAAGATACCTGTAGCTAGTATCCTAAGGGCTACATATACCTTTGTTTCCAGTGGGATAGGTTCCCCTCTGTTGTCTCTGGGTTTGAGCTGAGGGCGGCAGAGCTCAGTGAGTTCTTGTAGTATGTCCCTGTCCATCCTGTAGAGCACTACAATTTCCAACTCATGTAGCCCCTGTAAAGTTACCCTGGACCTGAACATTCTTCTCCTTCTCTGTCTAGGCCTATTGTCAGCAGCAGCAGCAGCAATGACTTCAGCATCTAGTACATGCAGATGTAATGGATCTGCAGCAGCCCCTAGCATTCTTTCAGTTAAAATTCCCAAGTCTGTACTCCAATGGTGCAGAGTATGGGGGAAGAATCAGATTGTAGGGTGTATGCATATTTTATAGTGCTCTGCTGTAGATGCTGATTCTGTGATTGGCTACGTATGATGCATTCCACCTGTTTAGTATATCATTCACTTTTAATGGCTCTAGTTTAAGTTAAATAGTGGTTAAAACTAATTAATCTCTCATTGGCTTTTAGATACACTCAGCACTGTTGTGCTCCAAGCAAAACAAAGCTTAGCATTTAGTACTCACACCCCGCATTACGATGTTCGGCATTGTGGAGTTCCAAGCAAACACATGGAAACATGCTCCCCTTAGCTAAACAAAACTTAAATGTTAGTGCACACACCCCCTGAAAGGGCACAGTCAGCACTGCGGTGCACCACACAAACAGGCATAGCTAAGTTGAAATATGCTTGAAAGTTATTGGACACACCATACCCTGATGTCGGCTACCTTCTCTGTAAACACCAACATAGTTCTCTGCCTACACGGAGTGGATATGCCGACATGATTACCCCTTTATGCTATTCGGTAACTTCACCTCATTTGCATAGGGATCTGTGCTCATAGCCTGGAAAGTACATGCTTCAAAGCCCTACCATGCTGGCAACAGCACCAATGTACCACTGCAGATACTCCATGCAGGGTTCTGTAAAACATTTCTGTCACATAATATTAATTTTGTTTTATCCATTTTTTTTTTATAAAGCATATTTGTGCACTGCAGCAAGCTGCACAAACATGCCCAGATTATTAAAAAAAAATAAATTTAATTTATTTCCTTTCATTTTTCAGACACACAGAGGATAGTTTTGATCTTATCTGTAAGTGGTATGCCATTTCTGTCCATCTATCTTCATTTTTACAGCCCCTTTTGTCTGTCTACTTTCCTGTACACAAAATTTTTCCATGTTCACTATAGACACTGACATGGGGTCTGTTGAGCTGCCTATCTGCTTGCTGGATCACTCTACTTGCCTCATTTGCATGAGATGCACCTGCTTATGAGATGATTTGCACACCATGGAAGTTTCACCCCCCCTCCCCAAGATTAAAGTTTTGAAACTTTGAATGGTTTGAATGGAGATTGCCATACAGAGCTGAAAGGGAAATTTACCATAGTCTTCACTGTAGCGCAATCTCAGAGTTGGTATATTTAATTAGCAGGAGGTATGGGGAGTGCATGGGGGCTAAAAAACATAAAAAACAATTGTTTTTATTTGAGCTTTCAAAGTAGATCCATATATATATATATATATATATATATATATATATATATATATATATATATATATATATATATATAGATATAGATAGATATATATAAAGCATACACACACACACACACACACACACACACACACACACACATAAACACACACAGAGTGACAGCATAGGATAGCTGTATGTTTAAAACTCTGGCTTTGAACATATACAATCAGCATAAAATCCAGCATACTATAAAGCATTATGTCTAAACCAGCACTGCAGGGTCTTATTATAAAAAATGAAATTATAAATTTTGAAATCTAAAACTAGATGAAGTTTCCCTTTTTGGGCTCAAAAGCTCCTTCTAAGTAGAAGGTATTTTATTCATCTCCTAAAAGAGCAGTCAGAGTTGCTTAGTTCAAATCAGGGAAGGTAGCCTGTTATACAGGAGCAAGGTAAACAAAAGACAACTTGCTCATGATTTTTAATTAGGCCCTCTAGATCTTTAAGCAGGTCAGTAGAACTTTCAGCAGTACCCCACCTGAGCATCTGATGTGACACACTCTGGTGTAGGGTCTCAAACACTTCTTTAGAAGAGTGAACCCTGGTTGTTTAGGCTATGATGGTTGCAAATCAAAGTTTACATATCCACCTAGCTGTATTCAGCATCCATTTCATATTCCACAAGACCAGCATGATGTAATTAGATGTAAGAGTGCCAATCATGAAGAGCTAGATTTAGATATAATGTGGCTTTAAGCTATGAAAAGTTGTAGAGGAAATATAAGCCAAATGTAAACAGATAATACGGCTGTTCTAATATGGTGGACGTGTTGTTTCATTGGAACTATAAACATTTATCTTCAATTATTCAGTTTCAAGACATTTATTAATAAGAAATTAAATTACAGAGACACTACTCAGACTAGACTTGAACAACTAGACCTGACATTGGAACCAGGCCCATTACAACTAGGAGGTAAGTACTTTTACTATTTTTGCTCATTTAATGCTAATTTTGAGATTTTTATTTGTTAACTGCTTTAGCTATTTTTCTGTGGCAACAAACTGTTGTTTTAGTTTTCTAGTCACTATAGACAGTTTAAACCAACATTGCTTGAGTTTTCTATTTGTGTTTGATCTTGTTTTAAATTATGAATCATTCAGAGGTTTTGCCTATGTTATGCTGGGGTATGCTGAGCTATGCAACACTAGTAATGGTTAGGAATTAAACCACTGTATTTGACCTTGGAACCAGGCCTATTACATCTGGGAAAGTACTGTTTGTTTGTTACTGTTTATTCTTTTTACTGCTGATGTGGAGACTACTGTAACTGCTTTAATGATTTATATTTTTCATTTGAAATTGCTTTTGTTTTTTTTTTCTGTGGTGAGAGGTGAAACTGCTCTTGTTTTATTATTTTATGGGTGTATTTGCTACAGATTGTTTAAACAAAAATTGTTTCAGTTAGCTATTATGTTTTTATGCAGGGGCAGCCATTAGCATTGCCACCTTACAGCAAGAGGTTCTCTGGTTTGATTCTCAGCTGGGTTGCCTTCTGTGCAGAGTCTACATGTTCTCCGTGAGGTTGCATGGGTTTCCTCTGGTTACTCCAGTTTTCTCCCACATCCCAAAGACATGCTGTAGCTAGATTGGACACTCTAAATTGGCCATAGGTGTGAGTGTGTGCATTTGCGTGCCTTCTGTGGTAGGCTGGGTGGCGGGCTGACAACTCAACACAGTAAATCTCCGCTGCCAATCATTCTGCAGACCATTGTTTTGCTGTGGTGACCCCTAACCGTGAAAAGCCATAAGAAGAAGATTATGTTTTTATGCAAATGTGTGATTATTTGGCTGAGATGCACTGAATTATGCAACACTTGTACTTGACTAGACTTAAATCACTGGATTTAAATTTGGAACCAGGCCCATTAAAGCCAAGAGGTGCTATATTCTGTGCAGCAAGATTGAACTTTGTACTAGATAATATTAGGTTTTTTTTTGGTGCTTTTCTGAAGTGCCCCTCTTGCCCAAGTAATGGTATTTGTATCTTTCTCTAACTGGGGACCTGCTCAGCTCTGCAATTGATTGCACATTGCTTCTGGTGCTCTCTACTGATTGGTTAGCTTCAACACTTGATTGCACATTGCTTCCGGTGCTCTCCACTGATTGGTTAGCTTCCACAATGTGGCAGACTACTGCTTTAGAGTTCACCACTTAGTATTTCTTATCTTATTCCCCTGCACTTTGCCTGATATCATATACAGAGCCACCACAGAGACACTAACAGTTTTGTCATTCATCTATTGTGTTGTATTTATACCTCTCAACAGTACAGATTTTTTCAGAATATCCAGATTTTTGCCTTGTATTTTTGGTCTGTTTTTCATAAAATTTAGCTTTTCTGACAAATCACTGGCAAATTATTAAAGACTGATGTCACTAAATAGTGACAGACATTTGAGTTTCAGTCTTCATATCCTTCAGAAAATGCATGCTAATACAAAACCTGTTATTCTAGCAACTTTCTAAGTTTATAAGGCCAACATTTAAAGTCTATCAATATTTTGGGGCTTTTATCCCCCCATTATGTTTGCCTTTGCCCCAATTTCTTAAGAGGTTGAGAGTTATAGTTGCGTTTAAAGGCACCCAAACATAAGACAATTCCAGACTTAACTGTAATTTATCTGCTTTAATTTTATTGGATAATTAGCTTTACATTTGACTGCACAGTTGTGTTATAGCTAGTCTCATGAAAAGTTGTATTATGATATTGTATTTTTCTGGGACAATGTTCTAGCTTAAGTAATGCAGTTATCTATCTATCAGTCTAATTTACGTGCCCTCCTGACAAGCCAAGCTATCTAAGGACCTCGTGAAGTGTGCTGCTATTTTCTTTGGTATACTGTTCTCCAATGTGCTATATCGAAATATATTGTGTTAATTTGTTGCACCTGTAATATACTATACCGCATCGTGGCATCAGATCTTGCTGCCTCTGCAATCTAACTGCTGTGTAATATCCTGGTAATTGTGCTGCATATAGATAGATAAATAGAAAGATAGATAAATGTGAGACCTGTAAATGCTGGTGTATCTGCTTTAGGATCATTGCTTTCATCACTCTTCATTAATGACCTACATTGTTACCTAATACAAATCTTCCTCCTACATGCGATTGATACTCTAATCACCAGAAGTGGCAAACGTATAACACAAAATACATCCTTCGTCAAATATCTTATGGCATTTTTATGGAAATATTTACATGACAAACAACTTGCTTAAATAATCAGAAATCCTCTGTGATACTGCTAGAGACCACCCCAGCAACTCTCCAAACCCCCCATGTCAATAATTGTCAAAAAATAGAAAGAATCTACCTGTTGTAACTCAACAAAATGCCTAGGAATAACACTGAATCAAATGATATTCCTCGTGCATGTAGAAGCAATGTCAAGTGGTACTAACAAAATTAAAAACAGCATATAAAATCTCATACTCAGTACAGAACCTAGGCAGTAATTAGTGTTTTCCTAGCTAGTCTGGAGTACCTGTTACCTGACTGCCATCTAGTCAAATTCTACAAAAGGCCAAAAGCAATATTCTGAGATTTGTACACCTGAGTCCCAAATATGAACATCAATGCATCACTATAGATAAGACTAACTGGATTACAATTGTACCCAGAGCCTCCTTCATCTTGGATAAGCTTACCTTCAAATTAATATGTGATAAATTCTGTTCTCAACTATAAAATATACATAAAAAAGATACAGCCCATAATGTCTCAGAAACCTTCCTCTGTATCTTCATGCTTTTACATTTGCAGACTGTGAAAGCTCTGTTTAAATAGCTTACCTGATAATATTTGGAGCGTAAAGATACTAGCCAAATGCAACAATCTACTGAAACCTATCTGATGGATATCAAGAAGTGTGATTGCATTGCTTGGTCAGGCTAATGGCTTTAGTTCTCAGTTCTCTCCTCCCAGCCATCAGATCACATACTTTATTCAGTCACTCAGCATCTCTGTCATCTCCCTCTTATATTCCCCTCATTTACTTGAAAAAGACTGTAACCAAAAATGTTATACCGCTCCTTGAAAACCTAAAACTTAACTTACTTGCAGAGATGGAGACCCTCAGCCCATGCTTCATATCCCAATGTAGGGAGTGCATTGTTACCCTCTGCTACTTGTCTACAGCCTTTGCTTAACTCAAAACTGTATGCCCAGTATATGGAAAATAACAAAAAACATGCCTTTCCTCAACAAATTCAACTCCAATCTACCCTGTGGTTATTGCCCAGTCTCCACCCTCCCAACTGTTGGGAAAATCTTAGTTAAACTGGTCCACAATCATCTCTTAAACTTCATAAATCAATATTGCATTCTCTCATTCAACCACAGGGTTTCTAGTTTGGCTGCAGCATTTCCACTGCACTTTGGACAATCACTGATCAAATATTTTTAACTATGGACAAAGGCCTCCTTACTGGAGTCATATTTATTGACCTTATAAGAGCCTTTGATCTGGTTGACCACCCAATCCTATTACACCACATTACTGACATTGGAATTAGCCCTGACAATATTCCTTGGTTTCAGAATTACCTATCCGACCAACATTTATCAGTACACTTTAACAACAGTACATCGACCACCAATCCCTTACTTAATGGAGTCCCCTCAAGGCTCCATGCTGGCCTCTTCTTTTTTCCATTTTTATAAATAAGTTTAAACTTGACCTTCCCCAACTTCCAATCTTACTATACACTGATGACAGGATTACCTTAAGCTTCAACCACAAAATACACTCAGTTCAATGTGACCTCCTAAACAATGTTGTCTCCTTCATTAACTGGCTCAGTAGCAAAAAAAAATATTACTTAACTCCTCAGAAACTATTGCTATGCTCTTTGGAACCTCCACTAAAAGGGATAAGAACCCCAACTCACTTTTTATTCTTGATCACCTCAATGATGCCATTGATAAGGTTAACACCTTTAGATACCTTGGAGTTCGGTTTGATTCCTCACTTAAATTCCACCATCATCTCAAAAACACCCAGAAAAAGATAAACTCTCTACTCTTTTGAGACAACAAAATCACCTCTTGGCAAATGGATTCTTCTAGCCCAACTTGAGTACTGCCTACCTGTTATATCACCAGTCTCCAAAAGAAACTCCACCACCCTCCAAAAAATCTACAACTCCCACTGCTGCTTCATTTCCCTTTCCCCAAAGTATGAAAACTACTGTCTTACACTAACTAAAGACAACTGGCTGCTAGTTCAGCAATGACCCAATCTACTCCTTGGCTTCCAGCTTTCATGGCTCCTGAAAGAAAACTCTTGTCCTTCTCCTTTCTCTAGTTTACTTAGTCAGCCTCCTTCATATCATGTTACATTTCATAGCCACTCAGAGCCTCTCATACAAGCACCTACAACCAGACTGCAGTGATCTAACCATTCCTGGACTGGACACAAGCTCTGGAGGGATCTTCCCTCAAATTCTAAAGACCTCTTTAACTGCATGTCTTTTCAGGCACAACTTAAAGAACATTTCACACAAGCTGCTTGTAAATGCTCTGCATCAGGTCACAAAACCTAGTCTGCATAATCTCTAATATATACTACCTATCATTTTCATTGTAGCTTCTCTTCTCTAACTCCAAACATGAGGCAACTCAAACTGATATAAATATTATACATAGTGGTTTCTGTTGGGTACCTTCTTAAATCATTTTGTATTGTATATTAACTAGTGCATTTATTTTAGTTTTCTACTGTAAAAAATATATATTTTTCCATTTGATGTGTGTACATTCTGGACAGAGAGTGAAAATGGTCCAGTGGTATCAATGCTCTATCCCAATTAACAAATTGTATAAATAAATGTTCTAACATATGTCTTTGTCCCAAAATGTCAATGTTCTTACATTACTTTACCATGTGCTAGTCACTCCATATCAATGTGGCTTTTTTTTCTTTCTCACTGTTAAATGTAAAACCTACATATAGGTCTAACATAGTGATCAAAATATCTTTTTTTAAAATTATCTGTCATAGAAGGTAACTATATTTAAGTTGTCGTTGTAAGCTTCGAACTTCTCTAAAGGCCCAGTTTCTGCCTGAATAGGCTCTTTAGACCAGAATACACATCTGGTTAACAAAAGGGAATATATTAAGTGACTAAATAAATGCAGCTTTTTATACTGATTTTGCTTAGGCTGCACCTTCTCAGTTACTATTCTTCTGGAAAATTATGCCAGCTATGAAACTTTCTACACTGCTTATAACTGGCAGTGTCTCCAAACTTACTCTGCTTTTGGTGAATTAGAACTACATTGCATATTTTTCAGCTAGCTTTAACGCCATGCCTGCCTATTATGTTATATTGAATTGTATATCTTCTATGTACTGTGGCATGTGACTGGACACTCTAAATTGGCCCTAGGTATGAGTGTGTGCGTGTGTGTGCCTTCTGTGGAAAGTTGGGCACTGGGCTGGCAACTCAACACCGTAAAACTCCACTGCCAATCATGAGCAGACAGGTGATCTGCTGTGGCGACCCCTGACCGGGAAAAAGCCGAAAGAAGAAGAAGAAGAAGACTGTGGCATGTGAGACTGCATGCACATTATACAGTATTGTATCTTCTCTGCTTGTAATGACCCCAGCGCTCATATGTTGGAAAACCCTACTATTCTGTTTTCACTTATACCCTCGTAGTACTGTGTGTCTTATATACCACATGTTAGTTAGTGTTATTGTACTGCTTTAAACTTCACTGCTTCAGCTGCGTGGCCTGATTCTCTGACTATTCCTATATCCCAATACAGTTGTATAGCTGGTTCTCTTAGATTGCTATAAGTCAATCTCAATGAATCCCCTTCAGCTCCCTCACAGGGAATCCCAGCATGACATACATCCATCTCTCCTGTGTTTGGGCATGTAATATCTACATTGAATCTCAGCCAGCATGGAGCTACAGTCTATCCTTATGTGGTCTGTTGCTAGTCTGATAGCTCTAGGCATCGTGTAGCAGTGTAACATAAGTTGTATGTAGTTACTGCAGATGTTACAGTCTGTCCTTATGTTGTCTGTTGCCAGTCTGATAGCTCTAGGCATTCCCCCTGATTCACTAATCTTCCATGCAGGACTAGTCTAGTCCTGCACGGAAGCGGCTGTTTAGGAGGAGTATGGCAGCACACCAAGCATATTAATGAAGGTGCACTGCCTGACCTCCTAATCCTACATGGAGCATGGATGAGTGCAGGGGGAGTGGCTGAGAGCAGAGCTCTCAGAAGAAACACACCCCTGCAAAGTAGAACAGCAGAAACTGTAAATAAACGAGCAAAACTACTCATAGGTGTCCGCATATCACTACCAACAGTGCCCCATGTGTACAACAGCAGCAGGACATAAAAATAAAAAGAAGTAACCCCTGTATTTATCTCTAAAACTCTGAGTACAGCTAACTGTAGGTGCGTGGGTGTGCCCGTCGTTTAGCTATGGTTCAAGCAGCTTAAAAGGCTGAAGAAGATAACATGGAAGATATATACAAATGAAACAGCATAGCAATAGTGTAGTGGTCAGAGCATCTGCCTAACAATCAGGCATTCCTGGTTCAAGTCCCACTGTCGCACATACCATTTTCCATGTGAAATCTGTATACGAACATATAGTTACATTTTATTGCTGTATAGCATACTAAATAGCATTTAAATGTGAACTGGAGTACTGCATTAAATGCACATGTGAAGAGTCAGTACCATAATGAATAAGTCAGCAGTAAGCAGGTGTAAGCACAGATAAGCAGTAGTAAGCATATGTAAGCACTAGTGAGTGTGTGCAAGTGCGTGTGGGCGGGGTGAAGCACCGCCGACACAGATTAATCAAAGGAGAAGCTAACTACGTGTAAGACACTGTGACTGGAAGTCAGCAGTGTTTACCTCTGCACAAACCCGCTAACAACCACTTGAAAGTGCCTTAAGCGCACCATATCCAGCGGCTGATGTTCTGCCCAGCAACAAAACATACAGCCTCCGCAAGGCCGGAACCCAGAACCATGCACAAAATAATTTACCACTAAGCCATGCCAGATATGCAGAAATTGTATGTTGTCAGAAACATAACCCCAGCCCAGTCATGCAAACAGTACAGAGAATGTATACCTACAGCTAGATGGGCGTGTCTCTGCAAATATATCACTAACTAAACTGATACAACATATCTATAGATGCAGTGACATATATATATATATATATATATATATATATATATATATATATATATATATACACATCTATATATAAATATCCAGAGATATACACATATAAATACAAATATATGAACAGATATACATGCAAATGCTTACAACTACACATACATATGTCAACATCTATATGTCCACATATACACATCAAGTGACATATGTACTCAGATATATGTCTCCGTAGGTATATTCCAACATAGTTAGACATATATAAGCAAATATATATACCTACAGAGGTATATATGGCCAGACATATGTAGATATCAATGGTAGATGAACAGAAACATATATATCCACATGCACCGTCAATGGGCCTGAGAGGCTCCAAACAATATACGTCACGTACGAAATTGCATACCCCCTGCCCAGCCAAATACATCTGCCCTGCAATACACTACCAAGCTCACAGTATTGTATGTCTGTCATTGAACTAGGGAATTAAATCAGCCCTCTCTTATGCATCACATGTCAACATCACATACCCCTCTCCCCCACCCACTAGGTGGGCCGAGCAGTACAGGCCCATCCAACCCAGGTCATCCCCAACCCATACATGCATAACCTACAGTTCTGCTTCCCCCAACCCACAGCACACACACACAGCCACCACCCCTACCCTGGTTACTGACCCATAGCTACCACACCACCACACATTGCCCCCCCTCGGGACCCATCCCGTATGATGTCTCAACCCAAGTATCCTAGGTGTGGCACATGCCGGAGACCATGCACATAGCCAGGGCTACCTATGTAACCTTGGGTGTAGACGAAGGTTGAATATCCAATTGTCCCAAATGGGACGAATGTATTCCTGGTACTAACAATAGATATCACGTGTGATTCTGTGTACACCAACGGATGTAGTGGTAGGTATCGCAAAGCATATGTGGTACACAAGGTTGGCTGGTATGCACATGAAACACAATATCCAGCAATACCAGTCAACATTACCGGATATGTAGCTAAAAATGTACAGGTTTATGTGTTAGTATAAATACCCATAACTAAATAGATATATATACCTCCCCCTCTCTGTAGTGCATATGTATACATTCATAGATAGACATATAAATAAATACCCACATATGCATATATACATATGCAGACACCCATACATCCACATGTCGTCAGATATATATATATATATATATATATATATATATATATATATATATATATATATATATATATATATATATATATATATATATATATATATATACATCTTCTTTTGGCTGATCCCGTTAGAGGTTGCCACAGCGGATCATCTGTTTCCATTTCTTCCTGTCCTCTGCATCTTGATCTGTCACACCAACCACCCGCATGTCCTCTCTCACCACATCCATAAACCTTATCTTAGGCCTTCCTCTTTCCCTGTTACCTGGTAGCTTCATCCTTAGCATCTTTTTCCCAATATACTCAGCATCCCTCCTCAGCACATGTCCAAACCAATGTAATCTTACCTCTCTGGCTTTGTCTCCAAACCTTCCAACTTGGGCTGACCCTCTAATACACTTATTCCTACTCCTGTCCACCCTTGCCACACCCAGTGCAAATCTTAACATCTTTAACTTTGCCACGTCCAGCTCTGACTCCTGCCTTTTTGTCAATGCTACTGTCTCCAACACATATAACATAGCTGGTCTCATTACCCTCTTGTAGACCTTCCCTTTCATTCTTACTGGTACTCGTCTGTCACAAATCACTCCTGACACTCTTCTCCACCCACTCCATCCTTTCTGTACTCTTCTTCACCGCTCTTTCACACTCACCATTACTCTGAACTATTGATCTCAAGTATTTAAACTCATCCACCTTCGTCACCTCTACTCCTTGCATCCTTACCATTCCTCTATCCTTCCTCTCATTCACACACACATATATATTCTGTCTTAGTCCTGCTGACCTTCATTCCTCTTCTCTGTAGAGCATATCTCCATCTCTCCAGGGTCTCCTCCACCTGTTCCCTACTCTCTCTACAGATCACAATGTCATCTGCAAACATCATAGTCCATGGGGATTCCTGTCTGATCTCGTCTGTCAACCTGTCCATCTGCATTGCAAATAAGAAAGGGCCCAGAGCTGATCCTTGATGTAATCCCACCTTCAACTTAAACACATCTGTCACTCCCATCGCAGACCTCACTGCTGTCAAACTACTCTCATACATATCCTGTACCACTCTTACATACTTCTCTGACAGTCCCGGCTTCCTCATACAATACCACAACTCCTCTCTAGGCACCCTGTCATATGCTTTCTCTAAGTCTACAAAAACACAATGCAACTCCTTCGAACCTTCCTGTACGTCTTCATCAACACTCTCAGAGCAAACATCGCATCTGTAGTGCTCTTTCCCAGTATGAAACCATACTGCGGATCACTAATCATCACGTCCCTTCTTCACCTAGCTTCCACTACTCTTTCCCATAACTTATATATATATATATATATATATATATATATATATATATATATATATGTGTGTAGATATACACAGATATATAGCTATGATAACATACAGCACTTAAGAATGACAAATGTTCACAGGCCATGCTAATGGAGGTGAGGGGCCCAAGCAAGAAATGTGTAACACGTAGCATGAACACCCTCCCCCTCAGCCAAACAGGGGAAACATACAACAAACCCACAAACAATGTAAATGATCCACTGCTCCCCAGATCACAGGCAGGATACAATGAGGGGGGGACACAGTGGACCCATGAAGTCTAATCTTGGAACAGAGACAGGAGTGTCCCTTGCGGGACACCCCAAAAATGTCTTGTTAAAGGAGGAAGCCCATGCGATGACCTATCAAGGCGGGGCGTGTACATAACCGAACAAAAACGGTGGGAAAGTCTGATGATCCACGGGTCGAGACAATTTACGAGATGGGTCCCATGAAGAGGAGAGTGGGAAATGTGTAGTGGTGTGTTTAGACCCGACATGCAACCAGAGTAAGGATGAGTGCTGTAGAGGAGGCGTGGGTGGGGGAACTATGGGGATGTAATTATGGGTCTAGGCATGCAGGTGTTTGCTGGAGTGGGTCTATCCTGACCGCTCCAGGGATGTAAGCAATAGTGTTCATTGGGCAGAGCTGCGGCCCAATGGCCAGACACTCCCGCTATGAGTCCCACAGCAAAACAGTCTATTTTACATGGCAAAGAACAGTATAAACAGATGTAGATGTCAATATGTAGAGGTATGTGTGTTTATATATACCCATAACAACATGGAGATATATCACTCCCTCTCTGCAGTACAAATGTATACATACATAGACAGACATATATATATAAATGCCCACATATAGATATATGCTTCTGCAGACACCCATACATCCATATGTCGTTAGATATATATGTACAATAATATACATAATATATATATATATATATATATATATATATATTATATATATATATATATATATATATATATATATATATATATATATATATATATATATATTTATATATGCATATTTGTGTAAATATACACATATATATAGCTAGGATATGATACAGCAGTTAAGAATTACATGTGTTCACAGGCCATGCCAATGGGGGTGAGGGGCCCAATCAACAAACTTGTAACACACAGCATTAACCCCCCCCCCCCAGCTAGCCAGGTGAAACATACAAACACACAATAAAAGTAAACAAACCACTACTTCCCAGACTACAGGCAGGATACTACCAGTGGGAGAGACCCGCCAAGGCTAATCCTGAAACAAAGACAAGAATCTCCCTTGCAGGACAAGCCAAAAATGTAATGGCTATTCAGGCTTCCAGCCATTACACGGATAACTTACGGCAGGGCACATATGTTCTACAAGGTTAGGGAACCCTATTGACCCATGGGGCGTGACAACGTACGTGATTGGTCCTGAGAAGTGGAGAGTTGGCAGTGTGTAATGGTGTGTTTAGACCCAATCTGCATGCAGAGTAAGGAAGACTGCTGAAGAGGAAGTGTGGTCTGGGAACTATGGATATGATATTATGGGCCTAGCTATGCAGGTGTTGGCTGGAGCAGTTCTATGTGGACTGCCCCTGGGTTGTAAGCAATAGTGTGCATTGGGCAGAGCCGATGCCTAACGAGCAGCTACACCCAATACGAGTCCCACTGCAGCAAAGTCTAGTTTACATGGCAAAGGACGGTATAACCAGATGTGTTGTTGCAAACCCACTAAATAACACCAAAGAACACATGGTCGCAACACCCCACTGTAGGCATGTAAGCCAAACTAATTGGCATCACAAGGTATGATTGCAGTCCAGACCTCTCAACTGTACCCGATCTTCAGGGACGTCCCTGATATAGACTCTGATTGTAGGTCTGTCCCTTTTATTCTCTCTTAAAACTGGTGACTGCTGAAGAAAAGTTGGTGAGTCGCCCTTAATAAATAATGATAGTAATCCAGAGATATAGACGTTTTACGTCAGAATATCTATATTACACCACATTCTCTTAAGCTGCCAATGTTTCAAGCTAATAGTATAAATATTTAAAGATTGTCCCTGATTGTCCCTGATTATTTAAGGAGTTGTCCCTGAGTCTGTTGTGATTTATCTCTGATCAGTTGAGAGCTATGTTGCTGTCCTCATCCCCATCCAGGGGTGTGATTGTCCAGACCTACCCCCAAATGCAGGGTATATACACAGCTGTTACTGTAAAAGAAATGGCCAGCTGGGGACCTTCCCATCAGCACATCCCTGGAAATGTCCCCACTCTCAGCCCCTCTGTGTGGCCCAATAACACCAATTACCTATCGATACCTGTTGCATGTGTTATAATGTTCACAGTCACAGGTAGGTGACACCCTCCACACAACTATATTGGCAGAATCTAGAACCCCGCAACCCAGGTGTATTACTGCATCTGTCCCAGACTACACATGTAAATAACATATGAAGGGAACACCCAAGCACACTTGGATCACCACCTTGCAAAGTCCGCCACCTCCCAACACTCCAGACCCTTACACCAACTACTGACACTGACACCTCCTGTCCTGCCTCGCATACATATCCCAACATCCTGCAGACCTGCACTACTGCTCCCCCATCAATCAGTCGAATGGCCTGCTATACAGTCAAAATGTCCCCCCTCCACCTACCCGCCTACACCTCCAATATTCACATCTACTCTACAACACAGGTATGGCATAACTGAACCTAACCCGAATACCTGAGTGTAGCCTAACCAGACATGGTAAACTGGAACTCAACTGAACCTTACACTGACCTTCGTAAATAGTCATACCTGACATGTACAGCTGACTTAAGCATGTATAATACTGACATGTACATGAAGTAGCATGGAGGGGTATGCGGCAACAAACAGGAGGATGCCTGTGTGGGCAGCGGTAAGCAATGCCCACACTGGTTAAGCAATGTGGAGGCCAACCCAGTGTAAGATGCCATAACCGGAGGTCAGCAAGTCCGAGCCTAGGGCACAACAGTGCATATCCACCTACACTTTCCTTGCAGTGCCTTAGGCATGCTGTAGCCCACAGCCCTCATCGTGGCCAGTAACAACATAATCAGTACTCAAAGGACCCCACCCCCTGCACACTATAGTCCAAGTGAGTTACGACAAAGGCATGGCAGATATACAATCAGCTGCTGTTATCACAAACATATCATCTGGCACAGTCAGTCAACAGTATAGGAAATGTATGTAAGTATGTACATTAATACCAGCAAACTTCCACAGTGCTCAGTCACAGTATTCTGAGCAGTCTATGAGTACCAATGAACAGTGCCTGTCCACGCATACTGTGAGAACAGTAGTCTCGTATAATACTGAAGAGAGGAATGGAAAACGGGCCATGACGTGGGGGCATGTTTCATCAGTGGAAGTGGGAGATGTGGCTGGTCTGGTGTGTGAGCAAACCGCTGCATCTGAAAGCCCTGACAGGATGCTACCAGTGGGAGAACTAGTGTAGACCAGCAAAGTGTACTCATGACACAACAGGTCCGTCCCTGCCGGAGACGTTATAGGTCACAATAATGTTCCCACCAGTATCGGAGGTAGATGAAGGGAAGGCTCGAACGTACGTGGACTAAACTGATGAAGAGCTTGCAGAAGGTTGCATCGAGACAGTAATATGGAGAAATACTGAGATGTGCAGAGACAGAAATTTGTGGAGGTGTGGTATGGCAGGGCTAGCAACTGCAGAATGGCTGGATGCTGAGTACATGGAGCTCGGGGACCGGGGAAAGAGAGCATGTGTATGACATTAATGTAGGAATATGCAACTTACGTAGAGCTGCAATAGTGTAGTGGGCAGAGCATCTGCCTGTCACGCACACATTCTCGGTTCAGGTCCCACTGCAGCACATTCCATTTTCCATGTGAAATCGGTATAACATAATCATTTTTCTGTATAACCTACTAAATGACATTTACACTTGAACAGGAGTACGGAATTACGCATAGCCCACTCATTATTCATGGGACATGAGATGACACACAGATATATATACACAGACAACTTGTAATTGTGTAGTTTGCAATAATGTATGCCATTACCAACAGCTCATAGATCTGCACTTATGTAATCAGTGAGGAATGCAAGGCCAACAGAGAAAAGTAGATGCAGACAGTGCAGATATATAACATACTATGCTGTCCAGGACAAGCCCATCAGTTTGTACTACTGTGGCCAAAGGATTTTCTATCAAGATAGATAACAATAAACAATAACAGATGTAGTTCAGCAGCCGCCAGTTACACCCCATAGTCAAGGCCTTGGGTGACATTTATTACCTGTGATAATGTCTATGTATATGTCACATGTATGGACCCTGACCAACAAATGTCGTGGACGTCCATGATATGACTGTGATGATAGCAGGAATGCCAGCAGTATATTATGATAGGCCAATACCGAACAACCCCTAACCGTATCACAGCAGGACAAAGCCAGCCATATATGTGGAGGATGGAGGCAGGAACACAGGGCCATACCCATAATATTGCTGTTACACACCCTGCACTTTGCTGGTGTTACAGGATTTGATGCAATATACCCTTATGCAGGAATAATACATCAGCAATAGAACTGGAAGTAGCCATGTACTGATAGCACGCAACAGACAGATTGCTGGGGATATATCTAGTACAAGCCCTGTGTGGTACACAGGTGAAAGCAAACAGACAATCCATTGGCCATCATGTGGATAGGCCCACTGTTGAGAGCTATGCAGACAGTCTGCATTCCATCCTAAACTGCTATGTAAATGAAAACACTGCAAGACCAGCAATATACAAAGCACATAACAACACCACTCACTCTATCTGTAGGTCTGGAACAACCTAAGATTGTGTACTTGTCCTGTGCCTGCAAGCCCCACTGTAGTAGGTACCACAACCTGCCGTCTGTAACACTACTGCCAACATACAGGAAGGATGTCCTCCATACTGGAAAAGTGAAGGGACAACGCCCACATGAGTAAGCGTTTTATATTACTGAGTTGCCATGACGATGGTTAACAGAATCACTACACAGCAGGCTGCACGCAGTCAGCAACTGTTGCACACTAACTGGTGCAGAGCCCATCATCTGATCATGTGTATCACCTACAAAAGCCATGCTGTAATCCATTCAAACCAACTAATTTGCTCTACTGTCGAGGGAGAGAGAGAGAAAGAAAGAGAGAGAGAGAAAAAAAAAAAAAAAAAAGAGGAAACCAACCAAAAAAAAGGATATTGAAAACATACATATTCCACAGAACTTACATAGGGGGAACACAGTACTACAGGCCACAACTGGGTAGGTGTCATATCTGTCCAAACACTAAAAGATAACTAAAAAACAACTGTATGTAATTTAATGTAGGATGTGGTATAGATTAATAGGATCTATGTTGTAGAATGTTTGATATGTGCCATCTGTAAATGTCCCTGTAATGATGTCCCACTGAACAACTGCTCTGGACAATACTGTCTGTCCCTGTAAGCAGTGGGACATACCCGTCAACTGTGCAGATAAGCAATGAATGACAAAGATGTTAGCCATAATATGTGTGTATGTTATGTTAGTGTGAAGAATAGCTGTTGGTGGATGTACTGCCGTCATGATAGACACATGTGTGTCAGTGCACAGCACTTGCAGGACAGTCATGCGAATGTGTAATGTAGCAATGACAAATGCCATAGGTGTGTAATAGGCATACCAGTAATCTCACACCATAGTTACCACCCTAATGTTAGGCTGTGTTCACATGTGGTACATGTCTGTGTTGCAGCAAGGCAGAACAGTGCAACTGTGAATGAAAGATGGTTACAGAATGCAGACCGGATGCCTGTATGCACTCCACATATCTTTGTGATATGGACTGTGACATGTATGTGTACAGATACAGACACTAATATAGACATAGGTATCCCAACAATGTACAACATATATCTACACATATATGTACATAAATGTATATTCATACACATATATATAGTGGCACTTACAATCTCATGCAGGTGCAATAGTCTGTAATAGGCCAGCAAAGATAAGTGTCCCCACAGGGAGCATGGCTACAAACACATAGAACAAAGCATGGCACATGCACATAGCACAAAGCTTGGTACAATACAACATATGTCAAAGTGGTAGGTAAGCAGCTGACATAACAATTGCAGTCTGTGAATGTGCTGTTGTACCTGATATGGTGGGGGGAGACATATATGTGTATTAAGAACTATGGTAACCCTGCTGTATGGGTGGCTCATACCTGTTTCCATCTTTATTTCTTCCAGGAATCATGTCGCATTGTTGCCTTCCCGCGTAGAGTGCCACAGAAATAGCTATCAACACCGATTACCTGGTACAGTACTACGTACTTCTTTTTGGCCAGACAGCCCACAACCAGCAGAAGAGGACCACCCTGTGGAATGAGCTAGTCCACAGGGTCAATGATGTCGGACTGCAGAACCGTAGCTATGAGCAGGTCCGGCATCATTGCACCAACCTGCTTCACCATGTATGTTGGCTTTCAGTTGCCGTAAGGGGGATCACCTCGCAATGGGGGGGGCAACCCACCCATCCACCCCTCACCTGTGTGGAGGAGCCTCTCAGCAGCCTAGTGGCACCTGTCTGCTCTCAACATCAACACCTGGCAGGGCACATCTTGGAGGTGGGTGCCAATGACACACCAGCTGAGGAGCGTGCAGGTAAGGCCCCAGGGCACATTGGTACACCACTCATGTGTATGCATCTGCAGCTGTACAGGTAGAGCATGCAGAACTGAGATGTTATATACTTTGTCTGCTGCTGTGTAGTAGCAATAAACAGTTGTATAAAAGCTGTAATATTGTGTAATTCTACTGTTGATGTAACGTAATGCTGCACTCACCTGTTATGAATACCACAGCTGTGGCCACTGACATCAGCTTTCTCGCATTCCTATGTAGGTCCATCCAGGATACAACCATGGCAGCAGCCCATAGCCAGTGAGTATAGTTCATGTTCATGCATGATGATTAACTGGGCATGTATTAGCTATGGGCTATCCCCCATGCACACATCTAACACACCTGCCCATACTGCATGCTGTACACTTTCACGTTTTGTTGCTGAGAAATGCACTGCATCACAGTAGAGACTATGCTGGGGTATTGGAAGGGTACAACAGACACATGCAAGATAACTAACATCCTGTCAATGTGCAATGTGTCCACAGGGATATGACATGTGGCAGGACACATGGCCTACAGTAGGGACATGTGTGACTCAACACCACCATGGCTGCAGCTGCACACAAGCAGGGTAAGTAAACATTGCAGACGTAACCTTGACCCCACAGCACTCGTCACAGCAGTGTGTGCACTCCAAGGGATGTGCACATGAGTAGACCTTGCAAACATGCAGAGGTCTGGGGCATGTGTAGGGCAACCCTCACAGCCATGGTAAGGTCCGCTGGTTGTCAGTATAATAGTCATGTACTGGTCATATGTGCACTGCTGATGTTGTGATCTGTAACGCAGACATCAGGCATCCACAACTGATAGCTGTTCACATACCATCCCAGGTATGCGTTGCTACAACACACAGAGGCTGTGAGCAGTGGAGCTGACATAATCGACACAGTACTACAGATGCATCAATGGTTTCTACACTTGTGAGGTATGTTGCTAGTACTAGGCAGGATGCAGAACAGGCCACAGTAACACTTTGTACATGAGTGCAGTGTTAACACGGGGAGGGGCCATCCCCTACCAACAATGCCCATGCCTCATACACATGTATACTGCTGCTAGCATGATGTCACTATAGTTGCACTGCATGCTGTTGAGCTCCATGTGTAATGCATGTTGACAGAAGGCTAATGGGAGGACTATGTGCACAAATGTTGTGCAAATCCACATGTAGGAGTGTGGTGTGTGTGTGTGTGTGTGTGTGTGTGTGTGTGTGTGTGTGTGTGTGTGTGTGTGTGTGTGTGTGTGACTCAGTTGTGTTTGTAGGTGCAATTTAGTGGAGTGTGGATGATGCATGTCAGATGTGTGTGTGTGTGTGTGTGTGTGTGTGTGTGTGTGTGTGTATGTTTGTATGTGTCTATGTACCCACAGGTGATAGTAGGATTGACCACATGGCGGTACTTCCCCTTGGGATTGTGCCATACATGGAGTGAGACATGGGACACCAGGACAACCTGTCAGGTATGTGAACACAGGACAGCTGATAGCATTACAAGGGCTGTAGCATGGAGCATGCATTGGGAGGTAGATGACATACCAGGTATATACATCATATTGCCAGCAGCAGATAGGTAACTGGCTACCCACATATGCAGCACTAAGAATGCAATGGGAAATTACCACAACACATCAGTGAGTGTATCCAGGTAGTACTGTTGTCCGCATGATGGGTTGCTTGTGCAGCAGATGTGGCATTGACTGACCAAGACTGTAGTATGAGGCTCTGGTGTGTGACATATGTAGTGAATGTAGCAGTCCCAACCATATAGCGGCCTCGTACACCATTACTGCCCATACAAATGGTAATATAGGGTAACAGCTATGAGGCCATGTACAACCTACTCCACCCAGGTCAGGGAGGCGATGGAGTAACAGGTCAGGTGTGATAACACATGTGTAGGCATGGGGAGGGATGATATGTTAATGGGCTGTAGTGATGCGTGTGTATTAGCAAGTGCCATGCAGGAAGGGGAACATATGTAACTGACTGTGGGACTGTCTACAAACACAGGGAAGGTGAGGTTGTAAGGTGGCTGTCAGTGTGAGTGTGTGTGAGTGTGTGTACTGTTATGCACTGCTGTACAGGACTTAACATGTGTATTTGTTTCCCCCACAGGTGGCAAGGTGGGTCAGGGCCCTCCTGCTCGCAAACTGAGGTAAGTATCCCTACAGACAGCAATGATGACGAAGGTACAGGTGAGTTACAGGTGGGGTTGTCAGAGGCTGACACTGCGCCAACATGTGTCATCACCCTCCTAGCAACCCCAAGCCCACATACAGTTACAGTGCCCCTACAAACCCCATCACATGTGGCCATAGCAGAGGGACAGTTGACACTTGGTGGCAATGGCCAGGAAAGTGTGGTGTCCTTGCCAACTGTGTCAGGTCACAGTCAGCATAGCCAGATGTCCGGAAGGCCACCACATTGGCAGATGTACCATGGTGCTCATGGGAGGACTGCAGGTCATTCTGCCCCTGGCAGAGGTGCCACAACTGGTACCACCAGGAGCATGTTTCAGGCTGTAATGAAGGCACAGACACGTATGGAAATGCACTCCAGACGGGTCCTGAGGCTGCAGAGGTCTGCCTTTGCAGCTGTAAGTGGCAATCTCCATGAACTCACTGTTGCCTTCTGTGAATATACTGAAGTAATGGATAGACGGTGGGGTGAGATGGTTGGCCTCCTTGACCATGGTATGCCTGTGCTAGAATGTGTGGTGAGAGTGCTGTGACATCTGAGTGGACATAGGCCAGAGACATCAGCAGCTGGTAGTCAACATGGACATGCCAGGATGCACAGCCGCTCCAGTAGTGGCAGTACCAGCCCCAGCACACCACAGGGCTGCTGTCCACACCACACCACAGCAGAACATGTGCACATGGCCCTGGCCAGGCTCAGGCAGGACATGGTTTCAGCAGCTTTATGTCATCATCAGAGGAGAGTAGCACCTCAAGGTCTGTATATGCACGTGCCTATGGATCCCCTGGCAGGCACAGTCGGTGTGTCCATGGCTGGAGGCACTGAACTGCACACCCTGCCAGGTATGGTTTGCAGCTGTCCAACATTACCTGTGTTGGGCAGCCACATGGCAGAACTGTGTGCATGCATACCCACGCACTATGCAGCCACACCTAGGGCATCCTCATACCGACGCACACCACATCACCACGCCCTAATCAAGGAACCACACCCCTCACCCACACACATGGTGACACATGTTTGGACCACCCTCAGCCTCTGGCACACCTGCAACACACCCTGTGCATATGATGATACCTGTGCACATCCCTGTCATCCATAACATTGATGCAGGGACAAGCTAACATGGTTCTGATGCACACAGTGACAGTAATGGTGTGCTGCAATGTACCACAGTGTAGAATGTAGTCAAGGGTAATGTGTATTGCATACATGTCAGGTAGTGTAGCCATGCAGCTAGGATGACAGTCACACACCCTGTACATATGATGATACCTGTGCCACATCCCTGCCATACCTACCATCGATGCAGGGACAGGCTAATATGGTTCTGATGCACACAATGACTGTAATGGGGTGCCTCAACATACGACAGTGTAGAATGTAGTCAGGGGTAATGTGTACTTCATACATGTCAGGTAGTGTAGCCATGCAGCTAGGATGACAGTCACACACCCTGTGCATATGATGATACCTGTGCTACATCCCTGCCATCCCTTATCATCAATGCAGGGAGAGGCTAATATGGATGGTTCTGATGCACGCAGTGACTATATTGGGGTGCCACAATGTACCACAGTGTAGAATGTAGTCAGGAGTAATGTGTACTGCATACATGTCAGATAGTGTAGCCATGCAGCTAGGATGACAGTCACACACCCTGTGCATACGATGATACCTATGCCACATCCTTAACATCAATGCAGGGACAGGATAACATGGTTCTGATGCACACGGTGACTGTGATAGAGTGTCACAATGTACTGCAGTGTAGAATGTAGTCAGGGGTAATGTGTACTGCATACATGTCAGGTAGTGAAGCTATGCAGCTAGGATGCATCCCAGCTGTTGGTAACACCAATTACTATTCACATACTGTCATCCATTTGTGCTGTAGGCATACATGTCTCAGCAGGAGGATGGTCCGCCGTCATATTCCACAAGGGTATGTCAGTGTGGTGACACCATGGCTGTGACATATGTGGTGTACAGTTGCACACATGCCACAGGTATGTATAACAGCTATTGGCTGTGCAAATATAACAAGTGGCCTGCTGGTACAGGTATGATCTGCACCCTTATGTCAACCCATCCACATACACACACATCCTGACTTGGCGACCCTGTGTCTAGACCCCAACCCGGGTATATAGAGCTACTGAACTGTGTGGCTGTCATTGAACACAAGACACCATCTGTAGGGTGAGGTGTGTACCAGGTCATGTGCTAAATGCAGACCATCCACAGACACGTACAATATGGTAATGGGGAATGTAATGTTTGTATATGGTGAATACATAGTGTGTCATACCATCATATACACATTGACCAACACATAACAGGTAGACACACATCTTTGAGACCAGGTTATATAGTTGATAACTAACTGGTCCATCTGTCCAATGTGTTACAGGTAGGCTGCACACAGCACATGTGTAACTGGGCCATATCCTGTTCTCTGTTACCTGTATGGGTGATGGTGACATTGGCCACCTGAGAGTGGTACGTTGGCCATATACCAAGTGTACCATGGTGTAAAGGCAGTGTACACAGCACCCACATACCTCACTGGGCATTGTACACACTAGAATCCATCTAGATACCCTGACATACCCACTATCACACAGCGGCCATGACGCAAAAACAACCCATTGCATATCAGAACACTGGTACCACAGGAATATCTATGCGATGCACACGCCACAGGTATAGCAGTGTATTTCATTGTGTTGCCACACCTATGGGTGATACTACAATATCTGTACTACTGTGTGGCAATGTGTATTGTAATAGGAGTATGTGGACTCGAACCGGTGTGCCCTACAGATATGCACACATGCACATATACACACACGTGCCAGACCTCAATTGGATTCCCATGCCTACCGACCCATTGGTGCAACACTGTTGTGCTGGTACTGCAAGGCACATGTAGCTGTTAGGGAGTGAAGTGTAACAGATGACATGTTATGTTAATGGGGTTGAGAGGCACCACACACTATATGGGTCATATGAATAGGCATCCCCCCAGCCAAACACATCTGCCCTGCAATACACTACCAAGCATTAGTGATCCCATAACCAGGGCCAGTGGCAGCATGGACACACAATGTTACCTCTACTACATCCTACCTGTATGATGTCAGGCTGTTATTGGTAACATATCATGCAGTATGTTCTGGCTCCCATGGGGAATGTATTATGTGGATGCCATCAACATTACCAGGCTTCAGATACACAGACACAGATATGCAGATGCAGGTATACATATGTATGATTATATACATATATATATATATATATATATATATATATATATATATATATATACACACACATATATATGTGACTACACACATATATATGTGACTACACATACACACACAGTTATATGTACAGTACGAAACATAAGTGGTAGGTGCACACAATATGGAACGGCCACTATGCCTACAGTTGGCCCCTGAATAACTGGACACTGTATGTGCCACCCATACTAATGACAATCATTGCCAGTAACACACACCCACAAAGAGGTCATAGGTGAAACAACACCCACAGGTTTGCTGACATGGTATTCTGTCATCGTGTACTATTACAGTTCTACATGCCATGCCATATAGCTGTTCAGACACTGACAACTATATCATAGGTTCATAGATTAGTACTAAGCTAACTGCTCTTGCGAGCCATTTTAAGCCTAGCCAATTATCCCTTGTGAGATTCAAACCCTGCACCTTGTGTTTGTAAGGCAAACACCTTAACCATTAGGCCACCCTCCCAACCCTCAACAGAGTGATGCTACAGTGGACCAGTTACACTCATACAGTAGGTTGGAAAGGTTCACAGCTGTTGCTGTCCAGGCCAAGCCATTCACATTGTATAATAGGAAAGACACATTGGGCCACAGGATACCTAACAATCAACGGTATGTACTCCAGGTGTGTAGTTCAGCAGCCTCTATCTACACACTGTACAAACACAGTAGGTGGTATGGACGTCTTATGGCCACATGGGTTGTAACTGCTACATAACTTGGCATAACTGACACCATCATATGCACACCAACACACAGAACAGTTTGTATGGCAGGGGGCAGTAGTCCTACAGTACCCAGATCCATGACAGTAACATTTATATAGGTGAAGTATGTGGTACTGTACATCCAGATACCTTAAGGCAGCTCAGCCCTGATAACCCCACATTTTGTAGCAGCCTAGGTCTTTTCTGGTGCTCCCCTCTGGACTCAATTATACAGGGCCATATACCACTGTTACAGACACTGGGCTCTGCAGTGCATGGGGGCACAAATGTATTGTGTATTTGGTGCCCACACATATATGGCCCCAGGCCCACCATATGTGTGGGGATTACAATGGCAGTGGACTGATGGCAGACTTGGCAGTGTGTTATACTACCAGCCCACTATGGATCAACCACCGACAACATGACATATGTGCACAGCTTGGTATGTAGGTGATGGACAGAGGCTGGAATACAGGCACATATCTGGACAACTATTGCCATACACTACACAAGGTGCAGGTCTTACAGGATAGTCCGTAACATACTCTTAGTCAGGGAATTGCTGGTATGGAAGGCCATGGATGTAGCCATGTACCAGTAACATGCAACACACAGACTGCCAGTGTATCATCTGACACAAGACCTGTGTGGTGGAAAGACAAGACGTGATAGGCAAGGCTCTGGCCAGCATGTGGGTAGGCCCACAGTTGTGTGCCATGCAGATGGACTGCATTCCATGAAAAACTAGTATGTACACCCACACCTTGTAACACCAGTACTGTACAATGCATAACACAACTCCACTCGCAGTCTGTCTGTACATCCTGATCTTCTGATGAATATGTGGCTGTCCTGAGTGTGCTGCTTCTCCTATATGGGTTATTGCTACATGTTGTCGGTAACACTGCTGCCCACATACAGGACAGATGCCCATCACACAGGAGATTTAATGGGACCATGCACACATGATGTGGGGATCAATAGTGGGTTGTTGCCATGACAGTGTTAAATGGATGTAGTAGACATGTGTATTTGTATATCTGGCTATTTGGATATGTAAATGTACATAAATTCCCACCATAGTTCCTGGGCATGAAGTGTAGGCCACCCCAGCCCATATCTTCCCAATGTTGTAGTTGCAGGGGATGTCAGGTATCTCTAGCAGGTATATTAGTAGGCTACTGCTACTGTCATTGGGATTGTCTACAGACATGCTGTGTGTGGCAGGTCACATCTGCTCATAACATGTGTGCCATTGGTTACTGAACAACATCCAAAGGACATCAGTGTACACTACTGCTGCTAGCATGTAATGCCACTGTGGACTACAGCAGAGATATTGGCCAGTATATGTGGGGGTCTGACACAGTCTGTACATTCCAGAGGTATACACATAAGCTCTTAGTGCTACACATGTGTACCATGCCTTACAATATGGATGCGGATGGCAATGTAGATGGGTATAACACATGACAACAGGTATATAGTGTCCACCATAGGTCATGCATTCACACACCCCTGCCTGGCCTGTAACGGTATGACTGCTGGTACAGGGGTGCCATGGCCACATACTACGCAATAGGTATTGACATACATCTGCACTGCATCCCACTGCCCTGTCTGACATATATGACTATTAGGGGAGGCCCGGCAGCAGGACATCTGGCTAGTATCTGCGTATGACATCCCACTGGGTAGCTACACTCAGCTGCTAGGCATGTTACAATGCACTATGCAGGCTGCAGGCAGGCTGGCTGAACACTGACCTACAGATCCCAAGGGGGAATGCACATGTACTTGCATATGCAGCAGGCTCCACAGGCATGTCACAGCACAGGGTAGGATGCACCTGTATGACAGTGCATATCCACAACCACTGTGAACACAGCCACAGCCACATATGGTTAGCTAGCATGGTATGACAGTATATGGACTATCTGTTCAACACCATCCTCAAATGTGCCACTCACAGTCTTTCCTACATATACTGAGCTGCTCCACAGTTTGATCTGGTGGGTGTCTGTGGTATGGGACATGTGTATTTATGGCCCTACAAACATGTACGCTACTACAGTACCATACAGTGGGGCAGCATGTAACATCTGCAAGTAGGGGAACTAGAACAATGTCATCTACCACAGTCTGTACACAGGCTAAGGTACATATCAACACTACACACACTGTTGACATTCACCATAGATACACAGACCTCAGTACTGTACGAACATCCTCAGAATGTGCAGGTAATGTAATGTAATGTAACCCCTACTGTACACAACATGTGTAGCAGTCATATATATCCATGGCTTGTTCTCAGATATGATGCCACAAAGTATGGTGTACAGCACATATGCACCACTTCATGCGCGACATATGTACAAAGGTTGACAGAGGTGTTGCTGGGAGCACATGCACAGGACCAATATTGACATGCTGCTGTGATGACCACATACATTTACTGTTGTTACAGGGTTGTTGCAACATATGTCCTTTGAGGGATATGACGTCTGTGACTACCACAGCTTTCTCCATCTACTGAATGAAATCTTCATACTACCTTCAGCATTTGACAGCTAAATGCTCCACGGGTGGCACATGCAGCCATGGACACAACACTGCTCTGGCTGCAGATGACCCTGCAGATGATGATTCCCCATCAACATGGAACTGACATGGCAGGTATTGAGACATGTACATCAGCCATATCCACACAAACACTGTCAAAGCAACATTACTTCAAATGTGGTATAGTGGCACTTACAGGCTGCAGTCAGGTCAAGCACATCCATCTCCTATTTGATGCACTGTTTCCACAGTGTATGTTGTTAGAGGTACACCGTAATCCATCTGGGATGCTGTTTAGCACACACCAGATCTAGTTCCTGCTCACAGTGGGTGACAAGGGCAAACACCACCATGATGTTCCTGGGTATTGGAGTGTGTTGCCATACAAATGGCGTTGGGGATGTTACTTCAGCTGTTTCACATGCAATCAGCTAGGGGAGGGCTGCAATTCATGCAGAGGCCATCAGATGATCATGAGCCTTACCTACATTACACATGCTGCTGCCTAAGCAAGGCAGGTGTAGGTCTCCACATCCACCTGAGAGGGGGTGGGGGATGCAGTCGGAGGCTAATACGTGTCAGGGAGAGGTGGGAGGGTAAAACTGAGGAATGGTTGTGTCACACACCTAGCAGCACAGGGTATCAAACCCCTGATGACTATGTAGTGCTAGCACAGTCTGCTGCAATTATTAAATGCACCACGTGGGTTACCTGTTGTGGAGCACTCAGAACATATATGTGATAGGGAGTGACATCTGAAACAGGGATACAGTAGCTGTACAGTCGGTGATATACACATGCTTGTCGGCATGAGCAGGTGTCAGCGTCAACACAGCCACACTTTCACAAGGACACACATGCATTGACACACATGGCAAGGCCAGGTGTACAACTCATTGGTTGTGGGATTGCTACATCACATCACTGTGCAGGTATCCCATGCACCACACAGGTCATACGGGGGCTGTATGGGCGAAGGGTATGGGAAGGTGTCTAACATCAGACAGCATGCTGCAGTATGCCCATGTGGGTTGTAGAGAATGTGGATGTGAACATCTGCAGCATGCAACACACACACACAAACACACAGGATGCCACTACTAACATGCATGTGTGCATGTCTGCACAGGTGTGTGGTGTTCGACTGCGCCAGATAGCTGTCCACAGCAAGACAATGGGTGTACCTTGGCATCAGGCCACATGATGATGGTCTACATTGTGGCTCAGGGATGTAGTGTCTGCATTTGCCCACACAGGCAGGTATTGTATCCCCCATCTGGTCACCTAGGGTGACTACCGTGTGTGGGCATTGCTGTGCATTGCTTGCCATGTCTGTGTTCCTTCGTCCATGACATAGACTGTGTCTGAGATATGCACACTTCTCACATGCATGTACAGTGACATGTGAAACTGTACCTGGGGTATCCAGCCCATGTTGTGAACACAGATTATCATCAGATGTGCCAGTCCTGCCCACCTGTGGTGGGGGCTGGCAATGGCTAGCAGCTTTACCCTGCACCTACATGGTGTGCATGCTATCAGTATTCCTTGGTGTCAGTGGCATCTGTCCATAGAGGCATGTTGTCAGGCATGGTATGTCCATTGTGGGTCACATGTGATGGCACCACATGTAGTGCAGTTGTCCATTGGAGAACATGGGGGAGGTGCATTGTCTGCATGTATGTGCATATTGGACAGATCAACTGGGTGTCATGCCTTCTTTGGCCCACCGCTGTCGCTCCATAGTTACTATCGGTGGCCAATGTGCAGTGTACTACTCACATATTGGTTATTACCTAGGCATGTGTGTGTATGACACATGGGGTGAAAGTGTGCTCTGAATAATACTGGGGTTGCTAACTGTGATTGCCTGGCCTTGATGTCACATGTCTGCGTATAGCTCTGCACCTTGGCCTCTCAGCCATTGTGATATATCGTATGGCCACCACAGAGGAAAATGCAAAACCAGCTCCACATTGACTACAGGTGTCACACAGTCACAACCACCTGTACACAGGATACGGGTTACAAACACACTCACACACCTTTCATGTTTCAGAGTAGAACCCCAACCCAACTAGTGTATGACACTACATCACTACGCAGTTATAGTAAGTGCCATGGATATTACTGGGGTAGCCCTTGCCCATAAGTGTATTTCACACTGACTGACATCAGTAGGATTGCCAAAGTAGGGCATTGAAATGACTGCGAGAGACTAGCCTAAAATACATTGCTCCCTACGCAGACAATGACACACACAATACATCCGGAACTGCTATGTGTGGGGATGGAACCCAACCACACATCTAATTCACACTACAGCAGTACGCAGTTACAGCATGCGCTATGGAGATTACTGGGCTACAGCTCTCACAGGTAAGTATTTCTATGTGGATGACATCAGAAACCTTGCCAAAATTGGGTATGTGAAATGTACGGGGTGTGTGTTACCTAAAAGCATTGCTCTCTACACAGTCAGACATGCCATGCATGCACACACAGTTGGCAGGTTGGGGGCTAGAACTCCCAAATAACTCCTTAATCACACTATGGCCATATGATGTTATGGGATGTGCTACATAGATTACTCAGTTATGATCATCCCAGAGGTGTACTTCAAGTTGCGTGACATCAGCAGCCTTGCCAAAGGAGGCTACTGGACTGGTAAGGGGTGTGAGTAACCTAAAAAGCATTGCTCTCTACACAGTCAATGACAGACAGACAAGCACACATATGCACACGCAGACACACACACACAGTTGCCACATCTGGGGTTTGACTTCCTACCTAAGTACATTATCACACTACAGCAGTATGCAGTTACAGCATGCACTACGGAGATTACTGGGCAACAGCTCTCCCAGGGGAATATTTCTAGGTGGGTGACATCAGCAGCCTTGCCAAAGGTGGATATGTAAAATGTACAGGGTGTGAGTTACCTAAAAGCATTGCTCTCTAAACAGTCAGACATGCATGCGTACACACACAGTCAGCTGGTCAGGAGCTAGAACTCCCAACTAGCTCCTTACTCACACTATGGCCATATAATGTTATGGGACGTGCTACGGAGATTACTTGGCTATGATCGTCCCAGAGGTGTATTTCAAGTTGTGTGACATCAGCAGCCTTGCCAAAGGAGGGTATTTGACTTGTAAGGGGCATGAGTGGCCTTAAAAGCATTGCTCTCTACACAGTCAGCGACAGACAGACAAGCACACACAGACTCACAAATGCGCAGTTGCCACATCTGGGGTTCGACTTCCTACCTAACTACATTATCACACTACAGAAGTACACAGTTACAGCATGTGATACGGAGATTACTGGGCTACAGCTCTCCCAGGGGAGTATTTCTAGGTGGGTGACATCAGCAGCCTTGCCAACGGGTGGGTATGTGAAATGTACAAGATGTGAGTTACCTAAAAGCATTGCTCTCTACACAGTCAGTGAAAGACTGACACACACATGAACAATGACACACTCACAGTTGCCATGGCTGGGGTTAGAACTCCTACCTATCTAGTTTATCACATTACAGCAGTATGCAGTTATGGGACATACCATAGAGATTACTGGCCTACAAGTCTCCCAAAGGTGTATTACACATTAGATAACCTCAGCAGGCTTGTCAGGGTACTGCTATGGGGTGGCCAGTGTGTGCATGGCCCATACACCATTCATGTAGTGGTGAAACACCACAGGCAGCCACACAATGGGTCATATGTCACAGATGCATGTCTAGGACAACTAGCTGTCTATGTCCTCATACAGCCATGTTGCACAGCTGGCTCATGGACCACATAGTCTGTGGTGCTGACAGGTACTGGTCGCTAGTAACTGCAGTTTGTGACATCTGCAACTGATGAGTTTGGGGCCCTTTGGCTGTGTGCTCCATGAGTCAGGCTTGGATGGCTCCTTGTCACGGTCACCCTCTTCCACACATCTATATCCACCTGCCTTTGGCATATTATGGTGTGTTGTCCTTACATATATGTCTGTATTCCTATCTACTATGTGTGCAAGGCATGAGTGGAGCATACTGACATGTGTCTGCAGTAACTATTGCAACCATTGGATATGTCTGGTCCACTGGTGTTTGCATACACGGCCTTCATGTGTTTAAGTGTGTGAGCATGCCCATTATGACCTGTCAGTATGTTGATGACTGACATTGCCTTCATTACTCGAAGTGTGTGAGCATCAAGTAAGGCCATCTGTTATGCATGTGTGGAGCATGTCCGGTGGTGGTGTGTACTGCACAGCTGACTTTTGTGTTGTAGACCAATAGGTAGCATGCTGTGTCTGCAGGGTATCCACCGATCATTTGGCATTGACTGTTGCAACATGTCTGCATAGCGGGGGTACACCTGACTATTTCTATGTTTCTACACAGGAGTGGGGGGGGGGGCGTGCACCTGACTGTTACTGAATTTCTTTGTGAGGTGGGGGGAACACCTGACAGTTGTACACATTTGCTAGGACTGTACTGGTATGTCCTGTAGTCCGATTCTGTCAGTGGTCTTACCCATCATGCTGGCTATGCCATACTGGTGTACTTCTGTTTCTATTTTTTGATTGCATACACATTAGTTTCAGACTTCCTAGCTGTCACAACTGACATCCCACTACCTGGCCTGCTGTGGTCTGTCCATGTAGGCCTGGGTGGAGGTCAGCCATACCCCTCATTCAGAGGTCATAGTACGACATTTGTTTGTGTTTGTCTACACCTGTCCTGCTGGCTGTGACTGTTGTTGGGTATGTGACACCCCTCCTGACTGGCATGCGTAAGTCACTTATCCCGTGGGTGTCCCAGTATTGTGGGTGGTGCTGCAGGGCTGCCTATGTTGGATGCACGTAGTATACTGCTTACGCATGATTAGGCACAGGTAGTGTAATGTTTGGCATCCCTTTTACTGTATACGAGAGTCAGAGAGAGGTGCTATTCCCTGGGTCCCTCCTGTGTCAGTGTATGTGCTATGTGTTGCCTCTTTGCCAGGGCCAGGGCATACTGGGCATGCCTCCATCTGCCTACTGGGGCAGGCTCAAGTTGTTCCTCCTCCGAGTCACTCTGTGCCTGTGCAGGCCTTGGCACTGGTGGGGGGTTATATGGCCCTGCCCCTTGCTGCTCCTGCTGCAGCTGTTTCCACAGGCTCATACTGTTTATCATGGCACATACAAGGAAGATTTGGGTACATGTAGTTGATGAGTACTGCAGGGTTCCACTGGATGTGTCCAAGCACTGAAACCGTGATTTGAGCATCCCAAACACATGCTTTATTAAGATTCTTGTGTATGCGTGTGCCTCATTATGGAATTCATGTTCAGGTGTGTGTGCATTTCTTATGGGTGTCATCAGCCACAGCTCCTTGCGTATCCAGCATCCCCCACTAGGTGACCATGTGGGATGTCCCCACTGGCAAATTTCTGGTACAGCTGCGTCAGATGCCAGATGTGGGAATCATGATAACTTCCAGGGCAACCAGCACACACGCTCAGTATTACTCCCTGGGCATTGCACACGACCTGGCAGTTGATGGAGGGGAAGCCCTTGTGGTTGATGTAAAGCCTACTCTGCTCACCAGCTGGTGCTTTTATGCATATATGCATGCATTCTATTGCAACTACTACTGCAGGGTATTCCGCTATTTGGTGGAAGAGACGCATACTGCTGGCCAATGCCTCACAGGTGAGGGGGAAATATACGTGCTTACTGACATGTGCTGCCATGGCATCCAGGAACTGGTGGAGTACCCTGGATGCTGATGCCTGTGAGATCCCCATCATATCCCCAGTTGGCCTTTGGAAGGTACCTGTAGCTAGTATTCTTAGGCCTACACATACCTTCGTTTCCACTGGGATGGGTTCCCCTCTGTTAGTTCTGTGTGTCAGGCGTGGCCAGCACAGCTCAACAATCTGCTGTAGGAGGTCCCTGTCCACCCTATAGTGCTCCACTATCTCCAGCTCATGTAGCCCTTGGTAGGTCAATCTGAGTCTGTACACTCATCTCCGTCTCATTACTGTGGGTTGGTCAGCAGCATTTTCATCCTCTCCACCCTCAGCCTCTTCCACAAGTTGTATGATAGCTATTGCAGCCCCTAACATTTTGCTGTTGTGAGTGTTAAAAGTTCCTCGCTTGTTTACACCGGTGGTGTAGGGTGTGGGAAAAAACAGATGGGTAGGTGTTTGCATAGTTTATAGTGGAGTTATGGGCTGGGCTGGTCTACTGCCTGTGTAATTGGCTGGTTCCAATCCATTTCACCTATCAGCGAACCTAGTACCCCTTGATTAACTTCCTACTGCTGCTTTCACTTCCCATTGCCCTTCTGATTCATCCCGGGGGCATGCCATGCAATTGGTGTACTGCAATGTGCACACTGCTACTATTTCCTGGGTTCACTTCCTTTATCTTCCTGTAGATCCCATTGTGCGGCACACACACCCACTTACACTGTGTCGTACATTCTGGGCAGGTTTAGACACACTTCCTGGCTTTGCTGTGCTAAGCTGGTTGCAACCCCGAGCCACAGGGCTCCAATCCAATGACAGTAGGCCTGATGCTCCCACACATGATTGTCACCTACCTCCTAGTCTTGTACTCAGCTATCCATACTCATACACTGTTTGGACCTGCCTTACATGCTGGGGAAAACCGGGATTCACTATCCTTCCCCTCATTTGCATAGAATTGCCTGCTAATGCATAGTTACATGTGTCATACTGTGCCTCCCGCCTTAGCAACAACTCCTCACTGGCCAGGTTGTCTTTTGCCTGCCATTGACTTGCATGACAGAATACTGATTTTAGTTAGACTTTTGTTTTTAGGTTTATTTTCTTATTTCCCCACCGGTCCCGTTTGTGCGCCGCTGCCCTATGCTTCAATGGATGTGATCGGCAGACATGTCATAAAAGTTTTATTTTGTACATTTGGCATTGTTTGCAATGCCAATGGCCTTCTACTTGGCCATTGGCATGCTTCCTCAATGCTATGTAGCCTTTATTTGGAGCTGTCGTAGCTCTGTTTTGCAGTTTGTAGTGCCATACTCGGTTACTAACCGAGTACATTCTGCATATTACGTTAGTCCTGCTCACCCTGATTCCTGCTTTCCGAATGGCAAATTTACCACATTGGACACAGACAGCCACCTACTCCCCAATATACACACAAATTTGGGCAGCTGAAAACCAGAACAGGAGGAAAATAGATGGATTAAAAGAACAGATAGGGCATTATAGTGAGCATAGCACTACAGCTATAAGATTTAATGTTTGGCTTGTTTGCTAAGGATGGGCATCATCTTTTGTAGATTCATTTTAAAGAGTGGACTAATGCATTGTTCTTCAGGCAGTAAGAGACATTTGGCCTTTTGTGGGTGAGGTACAGTGGTGTTGTTTTCAGGCATGTATGTGTATAAATCAACTGATATTGTATAGAGTGTATTGGATGGTATTTATATTTTGTGGTGAATATAAGGTGATGCTATGATGTGCTCAAGTTTGGGGATGAGGACATTTATGCCTAAGGTATGCGTGGCTTGTGGGGGGAGATGACTTGATAAGAAGTATGCACCTCTAACTTAGGTTTTAGATATGCTTG
>NC_056733.1:452141378-452188878 GCF_019279795.1 Protopterus annectens | reverse complement strand
ATGAGCATTACATATACCAACAAGCATACAGATAATGAATGTAATAACTGATATATTGTGGAGCACACTTGAAAACGTACATGGAGTCAGACACATGATTCATGTTGGCTCTTCTCACTCTGACCGATTGTATCTACTTTTTCCTAGTAAAATATGTTAAGGAATGCTTAATATGCTGCCATTAGTTCATTAGCCCCTATATACCTGCAGTACAGTACCAACCTTGTACTGAAAGAAATTAACGACATTTGAATAAATACTGTGCAGTGGGTATCATGGCAGCAACTCTCGTGGCTTCTGATCTATTGGCAGTCTCTGAAGGATGGTGATCACAATGCTGACAAACATCAAGAAGGACGTGGCCATGGATATTCTTCACATTACAAATATTACAGACAGTCATGACAGCAGCTACAAGCTATCCAGGCTACACCACAAAGACAGAAAATATGAGCTTAATTGGCCTGCCAGGAAAATCAGAAGGGGCAAAACCACTCCAGTTTATTGGCAAAGAGCATGCCAAACTGTAAAAAATGAAGTCCTCTTCATTGATTGAGTGTGCATATTTCAACACTTACAAATCTAACAAGAATGGCCCAAGTCAGTTTATTATCAAATGTCTGGATTTTATTGATCATGAGACCATCCTACAAGTGGCTGGAAATATGTGGTCAAATTTCAGAATTGCCAGGCATGAAGTGAGAGCAACACCAGACTACTGTACTACCCTGTACTGGAAAAGAGAATGCCCGTCTCCATACATTCTCAAAGGGAAGGAACTTTTTAGGTACAACTTCACTATCCTGCCTCACTGGTCTTGATAAAAGATAAAATTCAGGCTACTTTTCTGGAGCCCTCTGAATCAGAGTGTTTCCTTTAAGAGCAGGTGGGGCATGCATTCTATATATGTGTAATCAGTGAAAATCACCTCGTCTTTGCAACAGCCCAAGATGAGACACAGGTCTCAAGTACTTCTCCCCATAAGTTCCCAAGTCAAAAGAGAGGTAAGGATGATTTTAATGTCTGTGGGAGGTCAGTGCAGATGGATCTGTTTCCCCCAGCAATGGAAGCCTCAAATCACTATACACCACTGGCAAATGTTAACAATACCTGCATATTGCAGTCTCAGGAGGAAGCATCCTTTACCACCTCTGAGATACTACTTGAAGAACTTGACAAAAGGTAGGAATCATGGGAAAATCTACCAATAGTGATGTATGGTCCATTTTGATAGAGTCAATACCATAGGTGTCCTTTAATAAAATATTTCTCTGTGGTCAATCTTGATACAAATGGACAGACTTTATGCTTGGACTGAATATGGGGCTAAATCCTTAAGTAAGCTGTTCCTTAAGTAAGCCGTTATGTCTAACACATGTTTTCTATTTGCTTTTAGAGATTAGCAGGTTACCACTCAGTTTCAGGGAGAATTATTTAGTTTATCTATTGATGGCAACTTGTTTTTTGACCAATATATATATTTCATTTTTAATCATTCTTCCATTTTTAAATGGTAGCAAAGGTTAAGCCAATTAAGTACTGATTTCTACTAGTTAGTGGCCCAATGGGGGATGACATCTCTGCAGAGCATGAAACAACCACATCTTCCAACAGTACCCACCCCTTATTTTTCCTTTTATATTCCATTTTATTTTTATATTGTACAGCAGTCAGAATTATTTCCAATACAAGTTTCAGACATAAGAATGGGCATTGTATAGCTAATGGGGTACAAACAAGGTTGCAGCAGGGCATTAGCCAGATGGATTTGTACACTAATCTTATTCTTAGTGTTAGCTGGAAAGTTAAAGCAATGGAAACACCATGGAAAACAAAAGCCATTTGGAATGCTCTTGCTAATCAGAAATATCATTTTTATTATTACAGGAAATCAAGCTGAATCAAAGACTGGGAGCATAAGTCTTTGCCAAATAGCCAAGTAGAAGGTTTATATCATACAACTGGCAAAACAAGGAGTGGTTATTTTATTGGATAAATCTTTGCGGTGGACAGTTACAGAACAATTTAATGATAAACAAGGCAGGTGGGTTGTTCTTTCCTTTGTAAATTTTTTAAGCAAGTGATTAATGCACATGCTGCTTAGAACTCTTTGGTTTTAATTAGAGGGGATTTTAATGTGATTCTAGACCAACATATAGATAAGCTACCACTTGGAGCAGGTCATCTGCCCAAAGTATGAGACTCATTAAAATCAATACATAGTACACATGAGCTGGTAGACATATGAAAATCCCAAAACAAAACCCAGTGGACAGTGATTTTAATATGTGGGCCCTGGGAGAGTGGTGAGTAGGTTGCATTTGTGGCTGATAAATAGAACTAAAATGACAGAAGTCAATGCAGTCACAATACAATCACGTGGTCTTTAGGACCATACAATGTTACACACATCCTTACATAGTACCAAACACTTTAAACCCCACAATGAATGGAGGTTACACTTTCTGTTGTTTAAAAATAAAGACTTCATGGATATGATGTGTACAGTGGGAAAAAAGTTGATGGTGTCAGCCCACTTTCACTGCTTAATGACTATCCAAACTAAACAAAATGTGGTTGAATCTAAGGAAAGAGATTGGGAAATGTAATAATGGAAAAAAAAACACAACTATTGCAGAAAGTCCTACAATTCAGTAAGGGGTATAGGCAATCAAACTATTCAGCCATTTTAACCAAATGGGAAAGGATTATTTCATTGGGCCTGGGTTATCATTTCACTCAAGATGTTAGCTGACAAATGTCAAGAGATGCAAAGGGATATGTCAATCTTGGCTCTAAAGGATAAAGTTGGTAAGTCAACTACATATCCACACAAAATCTCACAGATTCTTATGGTTAGCTATAAGGACACAGCTCAAAGAACTATGAGGCAGAATCAGGTTTTATTGCAGGAGAGTTTTGGTAAGGTAACATTTCTGAAACTATCATCTCAGGAAGTTAACCAAATAAGTAGACCAATATCCAAAAAGGAAGTTCTAATAGCAATTGGCTCTTTACCATTTAGAAAATCACCAGGTAAGTATAGCTTGACGGTGAAAATTTACAAAAACTTCAAAAAAGAACTTGGGAACCCAGTGTGTGACATTTTCAGAGCAGCCATTCATACAAAACAATTTTCTCCAGAAATGTTAATAGCTCATATAATCATGTTCCCCAGAAGTCAGCCATGGTGGTGCAGTGGTTAGCATTGCCACCTGACAGCAAGAGGTTCTCCGGTCCAATCCACGGCTGGGTGTGCCTTCTGCGTGGAATCTGCATGTCCTCCCAGTGGTCGCGTAGGTTTCCTCTGGGTGCTCCAGTTTCCTCCCACATCCCAGGTGGATTGGACACCCTAAATTGACCCTAGGCATGAGTGTGTGCATGTGTGTGCCTTCTGTGGAAGGTTGGGCTTCGGGCTGGCAACTCCACACTAGAAAACTCCACTGCCAATCATAAGAAGACAGGTGAACTGCTGTGGTGACCCCTAACTGGGAAAAGCTGAAAGAAGAAGATGATTCTCATGTTCCCCAAAGCTGACTGGGCCCCGACTGATCCACATAATTATTGCCTTACCTCTTTATTGTACATTGACTTGAAACTTTTTGATAAAATTCTGGCAGGACATTTGACGAAAATACTTCCTGCACTAGTAGGTAAAAATCATCAGGGGTTCTTAAAATGGAGAGCTGGCAACTTATACATAGCCAGGTTTTGGCTTGATATGCAAATATGATCAAGATGCAGTGGTTATCTTATTAGATGTATCCAAAGCTTTCAATATAATTTATTGAGAGCTCATTTGGCTTGCACTGGCCATGGTGGGAATATTGCAAATGTTCATTGACTGGTGCGAGTTACTATATATGAACGCATCGGTGCAAGTCTATTCAAATTTAACTTTATCCAAACCCTTTCCTATATAAAGGGGCAACACACCAGGGTTGTCTCTTATCCTCACTGCTCTTTATATTAGCTCTGGCTGTTATTGATAATAGCCTGACACTGGAATTTAAGAATAACACTACTCAGTTCAAAGATATTATCTCATCCCTTACTACCTGGTTTGCATAATATATATATATATATATATATATGAAATATATATATATATATGAAAAATAATTCAAATAAAAAACTATATTAATATGTGTATATATATATATATATATATATATAAATATATATATATATATATACATATATATATATATATATATATATATATATATATATATATATATATATATATATATATATATATATATATATATATATATAGATATATATATGGTTCCCCTTCATATCATCGATTATAATTTCATTGAATTGCAAATCGAAAACCCATTTCATCGAAAACTCATTTCATCGAATCTCAAATCATTGAAAACTATAAAACAACTACAAATAACATTCCACAATGTTTTTACTATGGTTATGCAGCCCCCCTGCACCCCCCACACCCCCTGTTATTAAATATATCAACTCCAAGGTCGCACTACAGTGGGGTTAGGAAATTACCTTTTTCCCCCACTGTAGTGCGACCTTGGAGTTGGTATATTTAATTACAGGGGTGTGGGGTGCAGGGGGGCTTGCCCCCCTGCATACACATAGTACAAAGTTTCTGGGATGTTATTTGTAGTTGCTTCATAGTTTTCAATGATTTGAGATTCGATGAAATGAGTTTTCGATGAAATGGGTTTTCGACGATTTGGTCTCAATGGTTTGCAATTCAATGAAATGATAATTCGATGATATGAAGTGGAACCATATATATATATATATATATATATATATATATATATATATATATATATAATTGTTATGACTATTTAATTTGCAAAAAGCACTTAATATTAATACTTTCATTTAAACCTGGTGCATGATCAACAACCAAGTCAATTTGCCAAAAGGATTCCTTACATTCCAATAAAGTTTTAAAATCACCAGAGAATTTTGTCACTGTCTGCTTTATCTAAGACAAAAAAGGAAAACTTTTTAAACTCCTCACATACAGCTGCATGCTTATCTAGGGCATTAGTTAAATCTTTCTTTTTAACTGCTAAACAATGCTCATATATCCTTCTTTTAAGACATCTAATGGTCTTCCCAATGTAAAAACCGGGACAAGAATTACACATAGCATCATATACCACTTTGTCACTATTACAGGAATAATTGCCTGTAGCCTAAACTGTTCTGTTACAGTATCTGAATACCACTGATGAAAAGTTACAAATGTATCTGCATTGCCTACATTTTTTGCAGGAAAAAGTACCTAGGGTATATGACGAACTAACTGTAGATTTCGCTACGGGTGTAAACTCTAACATATATCGATTGTTGGATACTTTCTTGTAGGTGTCCTTCGGTCTTGACCCTATAACCTTAGTGAGATCACAATTACCCAACAGAATTTTACAATTGTCTGTGATGATGTCCCTAATCACCCACATTTTATTAACAATGGGTAAGGGAAAGGCAAAACTGAAAGCTATATATCTTTATTCTTTGCATGATAAACCTCAACTGGGTCACCATTTGTCTTTAAAATAGGACTAGCTATGTTATTAAGTAACTTGATGACTTCATTCTCTATATTCTTAAGCCATAGAGTGTCATACCCTCTTTGCTCAAAGAAGCCTCTGAGTCTGACCATCTCTTGAAAAAATACACCATTGTCTGACGTGAGGTGACGCAGCCTAATAAGTTGTCCTTTAATGACTCCTTTTTTCATATGGGCTGGATATAGGCTGTCCCTATGTAAATATTGGCTAACAAAAATAGTTTTTCTATAAATACTACTTCAAAAATGTTGTTCTGTGAGTCAAAAGCCAAATGTATGTCTAAATAGGCACTAACACTGAATTTAAAAAATCTGTTGTGTTATTTAAATCACTGACCAAACAGGTGAATTCCTCATAATCTCCCTCCCACCCATGGCCACTCCTGAAGTCTGTTTAAATAACTGGTTGTTAAATTTGAAAAAAAATATTATCCAATGCAAGCTCCATGAGGCAGCAGATGGTGTTTATCTTATTATTATCAAATTGTGTGTGGCTACACAAGTATTCACTCAGAAATCAAGCCCTACCTCTTTGTTGTAGTAAAAAGTAAAAATGTCCTTGTGGTGGAACTAAATCTTTTAAAATTTCAAGTAAATGCCATGAGTCACGTAAATAATATTTGGAATCCTGAACTATGGGGTTCAAAATGTAATCCAACTATAGCGAAAAAGGTTTGCTTTTAGTCTTCCCGGCAGAAATCATAGGTCTAAAAGGTGGATCAACTACCCTCCCTTCCAGCAGTCTCTTCAAAAATGCTCTTAAAGCACATCTAAAATCTCACTGGCTATGTCCTTATCCATACCCCAACTAACCCCCCTTTCTCCTGTACCACTAATTGGCTGCCAGCTCTACTATTAGCTGTCAACAGGTTATCAGTATTTCATTACTATTTCATATCCTTTAACTAGCAGATGATTGCAGTACAATGTTTACTCTTTTCTCTATGTGAGAAATTAATACTACTAGGCAAATGTCTTGCACCTTATATTATTATACTCTGACATATGTCATTACATATCAGACTGTGTCTTTACTATAAATACGCAGTTTTTTTTTCCTCTGAAAAGTTAGATTATACTCTTATATTATGTGAAGTTTGGCTTGTCTGAATATATGGAGCCTTCCTTGTGATATTATACTCTGACATATAGGTCATTTCTCCTGTTGAACTGTGTCTTTACTATAATTATACTGTTTCTTTTTTCATCTGATATACTAGATTGTACTCTTATATTATGTAAATTTCATATGTATGAGTATATGTAGCTTTGCTCCCCGGGCCTCCACTGAAAATGGGCATAAACCCAGTTGGACTTTCCCAGTCAACATATGCAAAATAAAATAAATAAATAAATACAATTCTATTGGATAACTGTGATCTCACTAAGGTTATAGGGTGAAGACCGAAGTTCATCTACAAGAAAGTATCCAACATCAAATCTGTGTTAGAGTTTACACCCGTAGCGAAATCTACAGTTAGTTCGTCATACACCCTAGGTACTTTTTCCTGCAAAAAATGTAGACAATGCAGATACATTTGTAACTCTTCATCAGTGTATTCAGACACTATAACAGAGCAGTTTGGGCTACAGGCAATTATTCCTGTAATAGTGACAAAGTGGTATATGATGCTATGTGTAATTCTTGTCCCGGTTTTTACATTGGGAAGACCATTAGATGTCTTAAAAGAAGGCTATATGAGCATTGCTTAGCAGTTAAAAAGAAAGATTTAACTAATGCCCTAGCTAAGCATGCAACTGTCTGTGAGGAGTTTAAAAAGGTTTCCTTTTTAGTCCTAGATAAAGTAGACAATGACAAATTATGTGGTGATTTTAAAACTTTATTGGAATGTAAGGAATCCTTTTGGCAAATTAACTTGGTTATTGATCATGCACCAGGTTTAAATGAAAGTATTAATATATAGTCATAACAATATATATGTATATATAGTGGCATATATATACATACATTAATACAGATTTATTTTATTTGAATGATTTTTATTTTATATATATATATATATATATATATATATATATATATATATATATGCATTTTTTATAAAACAAATATTATTTTTATGACATCTTTATTGAGATATATATTTTTATATTTTTGTATTGTATTTGCTAATGGTATTGGTGCAATGTAACATGTGACTTCATGTATTGGTCTTTAAAATTTGAGGTGTAGGTGTGACAATGTTTTCTGATGAAGGTCATATTATAAATTGAATGAAAGTCCTCAAAAAGTTGTGTCCATGTTTGCTGTTACCGCCCCACCAATACTAGAACATCATAAAATATTAGCCTCTTATACATGGTTGCAGATCACTAAACTGAAAATCTTGCTGTTTTCATTTAAGCTGGTTCACTTAGTAAAGTTAAGCCAGTTGGAGTCTTTGGAAGTTACATTTTCACAGAACTGGGAATACCTGGCCACACTCATGCTGTTCCTATATGATGGGATATTGGAAGCAAATGCACAAGTCTGTATTCAAAAGGTTAAATACATCCTTTACTGAAGGACCCCTAGTTCACTGTCTTTTTTAGTACAATTCAGGTTATTAAAGTTTAGATCCTACCCAAGGTGCACTTTATGCTGAGACACATTTCCAAAATGCAAAATCTCCTAGTCAGTGAAAGATATACACACACATTATGAATTATATATGGTATTATAACCCCCCAAAGAGTCAGTAAGAAACATTTGATGACACCTAAGAACACCTGCAGCTTTGGCATCCTCAATTTGAGGTATATGATAAAGGTGTGATTAGCTGGTATTATATAAAGGCAAGGAGGCTGCCAGAGCTGATTTGTCTTAAAATAGAATGGTTATGGAATGGACCAGTTTGGATCACTGGACTGCTGCACTTATTGTACAGGATATATGATCCATATGGTATAGACTGTTGGTTTAAATCCCAGGCATAAATACCTGATCCAAATTTTTTTGGGAAGATCACATTACTGTCCCCTTTGAGGCAGAACACCTTAAAAAAGTAGCTCGTCAGCCAATTTGGTGGTCAGAATGGATCAGAGTAGGAGGAGTAAAGTACGTAAGGAACCTTAGCTCCTCCTCTTCAAGCAAGTTGTTCTATTGAGGATTTATATACACTTTGCTCTCTTATTTACATAGACAAGTTGTGTTATAATCAGCTGAGCTCTCTCATATTTTGAGCAACAATCAGGTGAACCACAGAGCCAGTCACTGACTGGGGAACACTTTATTTCATGTTACCTCTAGGAATCAGGAGCCTATTATGAAGTTTTTAAAACTTAAAAATTGGGTAGAATTTATATAACCATAAGCTACAAACACCATGCAGACCCTGAAGGTGAAATGGATAAATTATTGTGGCTGTGACATCCATACTGACCTGAGGGATAATTGCAGGATAAGTGGCTTCACAATTTGTCAAGATTTACATTATTGAATTTAAGTAATTTTTAGCAGCTTACACCCCCCCCCCCAACAGGTTAAGAATAGAAAAACACAGTACTCAGATCACTGCTGGAGATGTGGCATTACACCAGCTAGTTATATTTACATGATATGGTTATGTCCTAAACGGTATATTCTTTGGCAAAAATGGTTTGAGGTTTCTGGTTTTGTACCAGGGATTCATGAGTTAAAGTGTTGGCTTTTGGGTCTCAGAAGTGAGCCAACTACCTTGAATAGTCCTGAAACTTGGTGGATTAGAAATTTGGTATCTACTATGGCATTTCTGGTGCTCCAACACAGGAAATCAGTTCTGGATGACTGGTACACACCTTTTAATGTCCGTAGTTATAAGTTAAAAATATGGCACAGCAATAGGCTGAATATGAAATGATGGAATAATGTTTGGTCCTTCTTGTTTTTCTTATTGAATTAATTTTAAAGCTATTTCATATTGGCTATAGCTTTAGACTAATGAAATACTGGTTGCATTCATTATTAGAAGATTCATATTTTCAGATATAAACCAATTACATATGATGATATGGACTTGGTTAGTTGTACTGTTTGAACTCGTTTATGGGCATTGTTGTTGTATTGCTCTAACAAATATGCGCTTGTCATTACTTTCTTAATAAAGCTTTTATATATTTAAAAAATAATTGCTGTATTGCATGGTAAGTTCCATAACCTTACATAAAAGAAGAAGCACCCTTTTCATATTCTTTTCTTTCTACTTATCTCTTTCCACTTTTCTGCTTGTAAAATGTACACCTCAACATTGTGTAAAGTTTGTACATAGAATCTCTTTTTTGGGGGCTAGTCTGCATTACCTTTATGTTCATTTCTTTGCTGTAATTGTTACATTTTTTTCTAACCTGGGCTGATACTGAAGTTGGTCATGCTATGATCTGTGCTTTACCCCAATAATCACAATTTAAATAGATAAAACAAATAAATAAAAGTTATGCTAAGCATGACCATACAGTTCATTGCCTGCTAGTAAGAAAAGTAAGATCTCGGCCTAACCCTTTTCAGAAATAAGAGTGACAGACTGTATAACCAGCTAATTGTACTGGATGGGTAAGAAGGCTCTAATCCTCTGTGTTAAGTAGCTATCCAGATATTAAGTTGCCCCATAAGAAACCTGCGAATGAACATTGCTAGCACACTTCAGAGAGGACACTGAGGGGTGAGTAAAGCTCTATGAAAAGTTCTTTGATGAGCTGTGAAGGTATTATCCATGCTAAAGCTATAGTAAATATTGAAGTGATGACTAAATATATAAGCCACCTTCCTTCTGACCTAGATAGGAAGGTTAGTTAACATCAGAGTATGCTAATCATTTTGCCATGTCTCCCTTTTAACAGGAGTCACAAAACCCCCAATACTAGTGTACACAAGGGATTAGGACTTGATGAGATTATAGCATGATAGTGGGACACATGACATCTTTCACAATGGCTAAGTTAGATTTCCTCCAGATTGGGATGCCAACATCACTGTCTAAATGGTAGCACAGTTAGGTGCAACTGCAGACTGTGGAACACAAGACTGTGCATTACAGCTAAAGATACTGCAAAACAGACTTCATAAGTAAACTATATTTGTTACCTAGGTGGAAAATGATGCGCCACTGACTTGATCTGCTAGCACAGGCTATAATATGTCAGTTTGATTTTTAAGGCCCTTACCAGACCATTCCTCTCAAAAGATATTTTCCATGTTTTTAGCCTGGCAGATCCACAGAGGAAAGTACAGCTCTGCTGAGTCCTAAAGTACCAGATCTTTGTACAGATGTCCGAGGTCACTAAATGTAGAGAGGTCAACTCCCATCAACAATAAGGTTGTGGGAGGAAGTTCATATACCACAAGGTATGTAAGCTTCCAACTGAGACCTAGACGGTGGCTGATTATTTGGTGAGCTAAATGTTTTAAGCTTACATGTACGCATTTTTTAGTCAGCTAGAAATTACCTTCCACAAGAGATAGGATTTTTGAATAACTAGTTTCTTAATTCCAGATCTCTGCCTGTTCCAGGCTAATTTTTGTGGTGATTAAGAAATCTTCATGAGGATCTTAGAGGTAGAGGAAAAGGGGGGTATGTCTTACAGTGTAGTATATTATGTGGGAAAGCAACATATTACTATCCTCCTCCCCAGTCTTCCACATTACTGGCTGGTTTGACCATCTCATGCCTGGACCTGGGTGAAGAATTTTAAAAATCATGGTTGTAAATTGTATTCTATCAATTTCTAAGTTAGGGCATCCAGGTGAAATTCAAAGAAAACGAGGTTGGACAAAGCTTCAAGCATAAAGAATAATTAAGTGGTTGCTTCTGACAGTTGTAGCTGCTGGATTTATCAGAAAGAAAATTCATTATAGGTTGGTTGACGCATAACATGAACATCAATCTTTAAGCATGTCATGGATAGAAGTACAGCCTGCCCATTTGTCAGATGAGAAGGTTTTACAATTACCTACAGTCATACAATCATAATTACTTAAAAGGCTCCTGTAGCAGCTGCCAGACAGATAAACTTCCCCCAGAAATATTTAGGTGGGGTAATGCTGAAATGCCAGGAGAAAATAATACAGGGGCAGAGGACATCTCTGTCTAGTGCCTTTGCCTATACAAAACAAAGATATTTTTTGAGGTAGAAAATGTTAATGGTTAGGCATAGAAGGCTTAGAATGAAGTTATTGCTGTTGAGAAAAACCAAGCCTTTAGCATTCTGCTTATATAATCTAATTTTGTCAAGTTATTAGTCAATGCCCATCTAGATCATAGTTAAAGGATTCTGGTCAGCTTGCCATGTCTGAAATAAATTTATCAATTAGTGGAGGTGATCAGTACTGGATTATAAATCCTGCCTAGTGACTAACTTTAAACTGGGTATAACTGGTTTCAGTCCCTCAACTCAGACTCTGGCATGCAGCTTGCTTGCCCAGTAACATATGGACACAGGATATGTTGCTTCTAGTCACACAACATTTTCAGTCCAGGTTTAGTGACAGCTGATTCTTTTATCCGTTTTATGAGATTTCCTACACCCTTATTATCTCCCTCCTCATATTCTCCATCAACCCTCTTTTATCATATTTATCTGTATGTCTATCCAGCATTTGTATGTTTATTTCTTTATTTATCCACTTATCTTTGAAGACAAATGTGGACTAGGACATGACAGACTGCTTTCAGTCACAAAATGTTTGCAAAAACTGTGATGTATAAGAAAAAATTGTATAAAATATCTCAATTATCAAGTACAGAAAAAGTCCAGCATAACATGAAATTGTTAGCGTTAGATCAGAATAAATATGTATAGGGTATAAGAAAAATGGAAAATCAGTTTACAAATCATTGAACTATAAAACAGTATTTGTTACATAGGCAAATGCTATAGCCAAAATATGTATCAAAAATGTACTTTCACTTATTTTCTTTATTTATTTAATCTTTGTTAACTGCATAGGTGGATTAATCCAGAAACCTTTTCTAGCAATGAGCTGGGTCAGGCAGGCAAGTCAAGACAGAATAAAATGTTTTCATTCTGTCTTGTCTGAAATAAATGAAGGTACATTTTTGATGATAAGCATATCTTTGATCGTTTATCAGATTTACTGGAGTGGCATGTACTCATTCAATGAGTGTTAGAAAGATATCTGGTATATGTCAGAGAGTTATTAAGAATAACTGCACTGAGACAGAGATGTTTAGATGAAGTATATTTTACCAGTTAATACTATAAAAAGGATGGACTACTATAACAAGATAATCTGTCACAGGTATGCAGAAAAGGGAGTAGCTAAAGAAGAACATGTATTTAGGTTAAAAGGAGTAGGATTTTATTACTTTACCCCGGATTCACGAATCCTCCGTGTAAAACTTAATAAGTGTTACTCGTGAGGCTGCACTTGAACGGTTTGACGTCAGTGTGCCATGAATATTCATGAGGGCACGCTGACTCAACCGTAAGTCTTACATGGACCGGGTAGGAAAGCAGAGGGCGTGTCCGACTGCCAGCAGTCTAAATGGCCACGCCTCTGCAAGGTTTGTAAAAGGAAAATGAAAGCACACAAGAGCGAGTCCGCTCAAATGTCCTAGCACCCAACACCACACTCTCTGACATTGTAAACCCCCATCACAGTTATGAAAAGTAAAAATTTAATTTAATTTTTTTTAAATTCCTGAAATAGCTGCCCGTATTTGCGCGTGTGTGCGCAGGTGTGCCCATTGCTTAGCTGTAGTTAGCAATTCTGACATGGAAGAGCATAAGAAAGAATGTTTATGCAAATCGCACCAAATAGCAATAGCGTAATGGTAGAGCATTCGCACAAAGAAGAGGCATTTACGGTTTGAGCCCCACCACTCACCTTCTTATTTATGTTTTAAATCAGTACATGGAATAATACCTGACACATATGATTAAAATATCAGTAAAAAGCAGTGAAATGGCCAATGTATCAGTGAACAAAATATTAAATTTTTAAAGGATCCTGATACATAATTGCTTGCAGTTAAGCAGCGCTTTACCCAGCGCAATAGAGTTGCCCATAATTTAATAGCACTTTACCCAGCGCAATAGAGTTGCCCAAACTTTAAGAGCGCTGTACCCAGTGCAATAGAGGTGCCCATAGTGAAATAGCGCTTTAACCAGCGCAATGTGTTTGCGTGGACGTGAGCGCCATGCCAACCAGCGCACCGTAGGGCAACATGAAGCAACGTAGAGCAAAGTTGCTTAAATGCAGCCACACCCCCTAGCCTGTCTGGACAGTATGAAAATAAAATGAATGACAAGGTTCAAACCTGGGACTCTGTACATACTAATCAAAGCACAGAACCACTAAGCCATGACAACTTAGGAGAAACAGCCACTGTTAACATACATATGCTTAGTAATGGTAGATTAACCATTACTAAGCAGGTCTGCAGTCAGCCGAGAATTTTCAAAAATGGACAATCACAAAAAAGTGCAGGAAATGCAGCATATTTAAGCACCATAGGCAGGAATACTTGCCATAACTGATTGTAGCTCACATCTGCAGTTAGAATGGCTGGTACAGGAGAGGGTACATGCTTCTGAATGCAACGTTGGGGCATCGAGGAGTCGAAATGCATAGTTTGGTTCCTTGTCCACTGTAATGAGTCAAGACTCCTGCAGGGCCAGTTCCAAGGGACGGAGTACAAGGCAGAGGCTTGGAACCGGTTAGCTCATGACCTCATCAGTGTCACAGGCGTTCCTCGGACTGGTGAGCAGGTCCGTCACCACCATGCAGACCTGAGGAGATGGAAGCAGGACCGCCTGAACCAATGGATACAGGAGGCCCGTGGGATGCAGGATGCCCCACAACTGAGTAGGTAGCCATGGAATGCAGTATGTAGGAATTGATAATTGATTCTGTATAATGGATAGGTATGTCTCAATACCCTTAATTTACTTTACAGCTGCAGGTGACCGTGCTGCGAATCAGCAAGCCTATGCAGATAGGCTGCTAAGGCTGCGCCACCATGCAGGTTAGTGATTATTCTGCATGTATTGTTATATAAAATAGGGGAGAGAGCATGAAATAAAATGTTGTAGTCCAATAATACAGCCATAAATGGCGTGAATAACTCCTCTGCATGTACTGTCAGATAAAAAAGTCAGAGAGCCAGAAAAAGAGTGTAGTAACCCATTAAGAAAGGTAACATATGTCCGGAATAATATCTCTGCAGGTACTGTCATATAAAATAAGTGAGTGAGCCTGAAAAAGAGTGTTCTAACCTATTAATAAAGGTATAATATGTCTTGAATATGTCTTCCATATGCACCGTTATAACAAATAAAGGAGTGAGCCTGTGGAAAAGTGTGTAATGTCATTAATACAGGTCTAAAACCCAGAGTGTGTCTGTGCCACTTAGTGTGAAATGTTGTTGTACCCTTGCATTATACAAATAGTACTATTTTAAAAAGTGCTGGCAACCCAGAGTTGTGCAGTCCCATATAAAGTGGGTGATGGAAGTGCTAGTAGCTGTGAAGCATATATACAGTCCTCAACAGTCAGTTACTGGCTGGCATGCATAAGTAAATCTGGCACACTAGTAGCATGTTAATTTGTTCCCCAGAAATGTGAGTGTGTGTCAAGAAATGCAGGGTTCTGTACAAATAGAAGTGAAAATGTCATGTGAAAACATCCAGATATGTAGATAAAGAAATATAAATGTAATCAAGGAATATGTAGCAGTAACATCTGCATCTTGGACAGTTAGTATGTCAGATATAGGTCAGGCATATATTGAACTAGCCAAACCCATTACACAACCTAATGCATGGTGGCAAGTGTAATAATACATGTAGGGGATATACACCTGCAGTCAGTAGGAATGTAGTGTAGAGTAAAAGTAATTATAAGATGTTAATCGAGATTTTTTCTACACCCTACTGTATGTGTATAAACCATGCAATTCCACACTTCAATGGGTATGTGTAATCTTAAATATTTGTTGGGACATATGTCCTATTGTTCTATAAATATCTGCATTCATGTTGATGCATGTGCCCTGTTCACACCCTACAATCATGGTGGCCTGTTGCTACCAAACATCCCTGCATGCTGTTGGAATATCCACTGTCATTCAATATATGCATGTGTTATGCTTGCTGTTCAACTGTTGGAACCTTGGTGTGTTGGGTTAATGGGAATATTACTGCATGCTGTTACAACTAATCTGGAATGCTGTTGTTTATGTTGTAATTAAACACACCTAATCACAGAACGTATGGGAAGGCCGGTCCCAGCGGACCCACCTGTCCCTCCTCAGCTGACGAGTACACCTGGCACCAGCAGGTCCAGTGCCCAGCCCGGGCTCCCTTCCTCCATTGGTCCTGTGCCACCTTTGGGTGGAAGTGCTGCAGGGGATGGGGATTGTTCTCCCCGTGCAAGCATGGGCAGAGAAGGGCCACCTGTCACCCTTCGAAGGTTCTGGGCTGTGGTGCGTAGGGAGATCCAGCGTTCAGTCACTGATCCCCTACGCCTGCTCGAGTCGAGAGTGGCGCATCTCACGGGTGAGCCTGCCCATCCTACGCAGCCCCCAGCACAGCCACCCTCGGGGCTGTGAAGGTGCAGTGGTGGCTGCCCATGGGTGGGGATCTCAGTTCCACTGTTACCATCTGTGGGCTCATGGGCTTGCGATTTCCAAACATCCATCCCCGTCAATTGTGTTCACCCACCCCATGTGTCATACACCGCCCCTGTATGCATCTTGTCTGTCTTGTCTGTTTACCTCCCCAACCTACCTCCCTAAACATACCTACTTCCTCTACCTCACTTTCCACACTCACCTGAAAAAAAAAAAGGGCAATCTGTACCCACAAAAAAATTACGCCCCATGCATAGCTGCCCATTTCGCACACATGTCCACTAGACATGTAAACTGATAATTATAATTGGCAATACAACATACTTTGTTGTCCTCACCCCTCTCCCAGGGGTGGAAGGTTTCAAATTTCACTCCAAATTTATTGCATATGCACAGCTGTTACTGGTAAAGAAATGGGCAGCTATGGACCTTCCCTACACCCGTCCTGCACATCCCGAGCTTGTTTACCTACTGTCTGTTCCTCTTTGTGCCCCCTTTTTCACCACTTTCCTATCTCCCCATTTTCTTTTCTTTAAAAGAAATTAGCACGGGGTTAGCGGGAGTAAGCACTTTTAAGCGGTAGTAAGCAGGTTTAAGGGAGTGTGCCCATGTGTGTGCTTAGCTAAGTATCGCTAAGTGTCACGCAAACCCACGCAAACCCGCTTATAATTGCTTAAAAGTACCTTAGTCACTCTATGGAAGGGCCCTTGTTCTGCTCAGCAGCAAAAGAAAAGACCTCTACCAGTCTTGAATCCCATACCATTGACACTGTAGACTGCATGAATTACCACTAAGCCACAGCAGATATACAAACAACTTGGTGCTGCATAAATATATCATGCATTACAATGAGGGAATGTAAATGGAAATTAGGAATGGTATAACACAAATCCTGTTCTGTGGGTCTTTACCAGCAGTTGTTGTGGAATTGCATGACATGACTGTGAAAAGGGAACCAGCCATCCAAGCTGGGAATAATGTTACAGTAGCACCTTACAAACCCCACGCAGTATCAGACCAGGATAAATACTGGCAAAGTTGATTAGGGCAGAGGCCAGTCACCCCGACTGTGACTGCTTTACAGGGATGTCCCTGATTTGTAAACACATGTTATCTATGCCCCACTGAATCACTCTGGAAAGTACTAACTTTAGGCAGACAAGTGTGGAATCACATGTAATGAATAATCTCAATAGGTGAGAGTAGACACTGCTTGCACATCAGAAAAGGTGTAGGCATGCATATGCTCTGATTCCCAAGAAAGTCTCAACTGCAATATATCTGTAATATATTGCAGGTGTATCTAACGTATATGTACCTTTCACTGAGGCTGTTCAAATACAAACCTGAGAGTATCTGAGGCCTGGCAGAGGCAGAACACACAGGCATATCAGCATTACTGCTGTTACACACTCTGCAAATAGCTTTGGAAGGAGTTCCACAAGTATGCCCTTATGTAGGAGTACAACACAGAAATATCACAGGATGTAGCCATGTAGTGCTAACAACCAACTGTGACAATGCCAATGTGCCAGTGCTGAAAAGACTGGTGTGGTGCACAGACAAAGTATAATAGACTAACCTCTAGCTACCATCTGGATATGTCCACAGGTGGGAGCTACGCAGACAGACTATTTGCCTTGATAGACTAACAGGTACACAGCAATCCTGTATGTTCAGCAAGATAAACCTCACATGATAATAAAAAATGCTCTTTGCAGTTCTGCACCCCTACCCAAAGGTACAACACACCTGTGTATTCAGGCAAAAACCAGGGTGTATGTAGGCATACTCAGTACTTAAATATGTCCAGTTGTGTTGAGCAGCCTGTGCTAATTGCAACACAAACAAACCACAAACTGTTCAGAGGTGAGTAACGTAATAATTACAGTATAGCAGTTCACAAACACTGCATGTGCCACAGGAATACAGTGCACTAACCACATTTGTATGGCAGTTAAATGTCTAATTCAGAAAGAAAATACATACTCCCATGTATCCTGTGTTAGCATTTGGAGGGGTGAGTACATGTCTACACTGAGAAGTGTGCACTGGAAGCAGCAACATTCAGGTTTGAGTACAACATGCATATCACTGGCTACAACCCTAGCTTCAGATAAGAGACATATACCAACCTTCTGACTGACACAATGGCATCCAGAGCAAACAAGCATGGGCCCCACCTTGGAAAGCTGAAAGGGCTATGCCTACCTAACCTAGCATTTTATAGCAGGGGGCTGCAATCACAGTGAGTAATGCAATCAGCACACAGCAGGCTGCATGTAATTACTGAATTGTGGGCAGCAATTGGTGCAGAGGCTGTCACATGCACAAGTGCAGATACCTAGAAAAGCAGGCTGTATCTGCTGTCCACACATGCAATAATATCATTGCAGGTACAGGGAGATAGAGAGCGAGAGCGAGAGAGAGACACAGACAGAGACAAAGACAACAAAGAGAGAAACCGAGACAGAAACAGAAACAGAGGGAGAAAACTCAAAACAAACAACCAACCCAAAAAAAAAAAAAAAACTACAAAACTGTAACAGACAAAGCAGGGAAATACAAAGGTAAGGTATGTGTAACTCATATGTATGTGTTGGCATGTAGTAGATGTTCCTGAAGAGTACTCTACACACTGCAAATCAATCATGTGTGGCAGCAGTACGTTTCTATCTGTATCTGCATATGTGCATAGGGCAAGGGACATACTGCAACTGTTAGTGAAGGGTGGACAGATATCTGTTGTTGAAGGTTGTTATGTGCATATATCTATGTAGGTCATAGTGTGTGGCATAGAAAACAGCATGCAGTGCTGATATATGTCATGTTCTGGTTAAACGCTGTGGGACTGATTTGTCAGATCTGTTGTGTTACAGCCAGTGAGGCCTGCTAAAGCTACATGGGCCCAGGGCACCCACATACATTCTGCACAACACTATGCAATGTAATCACATAACTGTACATCCCACAACTGTCACATAACTGATATCCCCACCATGGAAGGTGGACTGTACATGTACCTATATGTACATCTATGTGTACAGCAATGAATGTGTACATGTATGCATATAGATATGTATATATATATATATATATATATATATATATATATATATATATGTGTGTATATATATATATATACATATATATATATATATATATATATATATAAATTATATAGATATATATATATATATATATATATATATATATATATATATATATATATAGATACATATATATAGAGAGAGAGAGAGACATGGGGCCATATGTACTGCAACAGGTGTGTGGTGACCAAGGCATGGACTGTAGACAAGTGTTGATACTGCAGTGCCATTCCTCCTTTCCAAAACACTGTACCCATTAACTACCACATAGGTAGAGATCTACCCAACACCGAAGGTGTGATAAGGGAGCATGGGACACAGGTGGACAGTAGCCACCTCTTTGATAAAGACAGTGCCACACTAGACCTGTAATCTGTCTGTGTGGTATGTGTCATGACAACAGGTGCGTCATCTAGGTGAAATATAGGTCAGCGTTCCCCTCTACTCATCACAATGCCCTGTGTGGTATGTACGTCACATGACAACTACAGCAGGTGGAAAGGCCACAGACATACCTCACAGAGGGTACTACTGGCCGCAAACAGATGCCCTATGCAGACTGACTCACAAAACCAAATCTAGACTATATTGCATACCGGCCACACAGAGGTGAACTCTGCCGGACATACAGAGGTATGTCACACCCATAGCAGGGTGGCAACCACCATGGCAACATATCACAATCCCTCCGGGATACACACTCTAGGGCCCTAAACCTCGTCAGCTCACTAAACAGCACATGCTGGAGGGATAGGTTCCTATCTCAGAGATATGCCATACACTGGAATAGACCACCTAGCAATAGCAAACAAGGCTCCTCATTAGCAGTTGTCATAAATACCCCTGATGAGTGTTTGGGAGATTGGTAATACACCCCAGGAACCCCCTCTGTGGTTCTGGTTGGCAGGGGCAAGTGAAATCAAAGTACATGTGTGTCAAAGGCCAGGGTAGCATATGGCTAGGCTGCCGTAGGCCCTAGGGCCAATGGCATATAACCTACCCATGACACTATGCACTCACACATGTACTCAATGCAATACCTGCTATGTGAGGTTGAATAAGTGTAATGCTGAATGTGTGCAAGGTCTGTAAAGGTGTGATAGGTTAGTGTGAAGTTGTATCTGACATGGTAGTGTCTATCCTAGCTGTGACGCCAGGGAAAGATGTGTATTGTACTGTTAGGCAGACATAGTAGTATGGCATACGATGTGACATAGTTCCTTTTTGACAACTGTGGTGTCTCATTGTAGGCTAAAGCAATACATGTATGCTTAGTGATTGGTCTGCTGGTGACTCCAACTCCCATAGGAACTGTAGTACTACCTGAAGCTGTAGGCCTAAACAGCACAGTATGGTGTGTGTTCACATTGCTTGGAAACACTGTCTTGTGTGTTTCCTGTAGTCTGCACAGAGGACAAATCTCAGGCATAAGGGTCTGTAAGTAGTGGCACCCAGTACTGTATGGTACAGAGGTAATGCTCATCTGTGTAGGCATACAGTGGTGCATTGTATGTTTGTCTGATGTGTGTGTAATTATGCCTGCACCATGGCTGCAATCATATGTGCGTTACAGGGTATACGTGTGTATCCAGCAACATATATACTCTGTTACAGCAGTATGCCATGTATAGTAACAACTGTACACATATGTTAGGCAGGGCTATGGCTTCAATGTCTAGTGTGGTTGAATGGTACTACTGTAACTGTACTTTACATTCATTGCAATGGATGACATCTCTGTTCGTGCATTGGCATGATATATACCCCTGTGTCGAGGTTGTGCATTGTGTCACAAAAAGTGTGCCGGGTACTGTTGTATAGTGGTGTGATATATGGAGTATGCCAGGCACTGTTAGTCAGTTGTGGCTTGAGAACCAATAAGTGGTAGTGAATGTGTGTAACCCCTGACAGAGAAACGGATGGTATATATGTCAGTAAAGTGATATATTTGGTTAAAGGTTTAAAGTGTGCCACAGGACTCGCTCACACATATTGTTCATATCTTTTTCAGCCAGATGGCCCACTAACGCAATCCATCGTATACAGCAGCGGAGGAAGATGAAATTGTCCAAAGCCTGGTGCAGCAGTACACTATGCTGTTTTCCTGAAGCAACCAGCACCAGCAGGAGCGGACTGCACTGTGGCAGGATCTTGTTCGTCGGGTAAATGACATAGGCATGCATAACCAGACATATGAGCAGGTACGCCATCACTGCAGTGATTTAATTAGACATGACCGACAGCGTGCATCTGATATCCAAAGGCAACAGCTTGCCACAGGTGGTGGGGTGGCCATTCATCCCCCCCTCACCAGAGTGGAGGAGCTGCTCCTAAGCATGGTGGCTCCTGGACAACAACAGCAGCAACAACCTGTGACATGTGTTGTCATGGAGGCCGAAGCCACCCAGCATGTTCACATGGAGTGAGCAGGTAACATGCCCTATCTGTAGACTACAGTTAACTGTATTGTTAGATTATGTCTACGTGAGATGTGTACTGTGTATTTAGCAGTTCTGCTGCCTAGTGTTATGCAATACTGATATTTGGAATATTATCTCTACACCTGTGACTGTTGACTGTTGTTCCACTGTAGTTTAGCATATCCACTGTAGCAATGCCACAGTTGTGGCCACTGACGAACTCTCTCATATTCTCGTAGGTCCCTCTGGTGTGACAGCAGGGCAGACGATCCATGCTGGTGAGTGTGCTATAACTGCAATGTTGGTAATGAAATGTGCATGGCATAGGTGAGGTGTAGGCCATGTACACATAACACACCTACGCATAATGCATGCCGTGCATGTTTGCTGTAAGACATTGCACAGCTCAGTAATGTCAGTAGGTGCCTCAATGACATGCAATACACAGAGCATCAGACACAGTTGTGGAAACACCGTACTGCACATTGGATAGGCATAGTTGCTACAGCTGTACACAACATAACACGTTTATTATACGCAGTACACAAAAACATGCTACATATGGAGTTACCACACACCCACTGTAAGGTCACACTTCAGTATCCCATATGTCATCCACACACACATGATGTACCTCAGGGGTAGAGGCCTATCATGGGGCTGTGCAACACTCTTCAACACATAACACAGTTGTGTTAGGCAATGCTCCCTATTGGGCACCTCACACACCCATGTACAAAGTGGCTGTGTAATTGTGAATGTAGCCACGGCACTGCAGTTCAGGTACAGCATGCTAGGTGGTGGTCTGTCACACATTAGTAGCCATGAGTGACCACAAGATGCATGATGATGATGGCACATGGTACTACACCCCATCCACTTACAGTGACCACAGTACTACACATAGCAGTCATTGCTTTGCACCTCCATGTTGTGTGTGTGTAAACATACGCACCTATACACAATATGCATAGCATGTTGTGTGTGTGCTTACATATGCCAGTATACACAATATGCACAGCAGTCGCCATCTGTACAAAGTGTCACATATATGTCCTGGAATGCTATTGGGTGTATAAGTCACATGACACACATTAGGTATGTGTGGTGTTTAATGTTGCAACCATAACCACTGTACAAGTGCCATGTTGAGCATTGGGATTCCTTCACGTCTACATGCACCACTCATCCTGTGTGTGTACATAGCATGCATGTGCTACACCTGTGCCCACTATTGTCTGCTATGGACACAGACACTGTAATCACACATGGCAATCTATGTGCCACAAAGATAACACATGCAACCATGGTATGTATACCTGTGAGTGATGGTGCACAGGACATTGTAGAGCTGATAATACATGCACAGCAATGTTGTCTCCATGTACACATTGTATTCCAGGCTGTTGCCAACCACTGAACAACTACACACATGCATTAAAACCATGTATAATGTCATTAAATAGGGCCGTCTACACTTGCACTGCATGGTCTTGAGTAACACATATTCTGCATGCCGACACGTGTGAGGTGACTGTTTGCCTTGTGATACTGGTACCCACCTTCACCCATTATTGAGTATGTGTTGGATTGCTGGTGTGTGTGTGTGTGTGTGTGTGTGTGTGTGTGTGTGTGTGTGTGTGTGTGTGTGAGTGTGTGTGTATGTGCTGTAGTGAGGAGTGTATTTGTGTGCATGTGTGCATGTGTGCATGTGTGCCTGTGTGCCTGTGTGCATGTGTTTATGTGTGCATGTCTGCATGTGTGCATCTGTTGCTGTGTTGATGTGTTGATGTGTGCTAACATCATGCACAGCTTGTAAAGTGTGTTGCCTGTCTTCCTCTCACAGGTGCTGAGTTTGGGGTGGTTGAAAGCAGCAGGGAACCTGAAGTCACTGCCACTAATTGTGGAGATGATGAGACATGTATTTTGGCACAGGAAGGTTTGACAGGGTCTGTCGTTGGTCCACCAATCGACAGTACACAGCGTTCAACCCCATCTATGCGCACACTCATACTGCCGATACATACCTCATCACCAATGGCCTTAGCCGAGGGACAGCATACAGTTGGCATTGACCAGGAGAGTGTGGTACCCATGGCACTTGCATCCCCTCACAGCAGCCATAGCTGGATTCCTGGAATGGTACCACATAGGCAGATGTCCAGGGGTTCTTGGGGGAGCACCACTGGTCATATTGCACGTGGCAGACGTGCCCCCAGAGGTATTACAACCTCCAGTATGTTCCAGGCTGTAATGCCGGCACAGGCACGTATGGAACAGTACACCAGACAGGGAATAAGGGCGCAGAGGGCCCATTACAGTGCTATCAATGACAGCATCCGTGACCTTGCCATCCAGAATTTCACCAAGGTCATTGATAGACATTGGGGGGAGACAATAGACGCCCTCCACAATGTCTCTTCCATGAGCCAGGACCATGCGGGATGGGTGAGACGTCGATGTGGACACATGCCAGGAACAGCAACAGCTGGCAGTCAACGCGGACGGCACATAGATCACAGCCGCTCCTGTAGTGGCAGTACCAGCCCCAGCAATACTGGGGCTGGCCTGTCTATTGACCATCCTAGTAGACCATGTGCACGTGGCTCTGGCCAGTCCCAGCAGGGACATGGGTCCAGTCATCATACTTCTGCCTCTGATGATGGTACCCAGTCAGGGTTGGTACCCGATACTGCCCGTAGCACGCCTGCCAGGCACAGGTACTGTGTCCGTGCCCAGAGACAGTGATCTGTACAGCCTAGCAGGTACAGTCTGTGGCTGTCCCACAACCTCCCGTATATGGCAGCCACATGGTGGAGCTGTGTGCATGCAGACACACACACAGTAACCAAACAAGTAGGACTCACACATACACACACACATTACATCAACATTGGCCCATGCTGTACTGTTGTCCCCCACACACACACACACACACACACACACACACACACACACACACACACACATGTCAATTGGATGGGTCAATGTCGGGCTCTGGCAAACCAACAGCACACCCTGTGCATACACCTGTGCCACCTCCTGTCATCTGTAACATTGATGCAGGAACAGGCTAACATGGTTCTGATGCACAGAGTGACATTATAGCAGTGTAGCAATATTAGCAAGTTGTCAACAGGAAAGTGTAATGATATCCTTGTAGGTATATCTGAGCAGGCATTATGCATCACAGCTCTGATTGTCAATGTAGCATTGTTTACACCCGTGTTTGGTCTAAGTATGTATTTTCCACCCATGTGCCACTTGACTGAAGTGTACAGTGTTGCTAGCATGTGTTAGTGAGTGAACAGTATATGTGTGGTGTGTGCATTACAGATTAGCAGGTGCACATCTGTGAACATGGTGGGTGCGCACTCTCTGCAGGTACGTGCATAGTGGACACATGGAACGTGTGACATACCCTGTTGTACACATTGTTAACATCTCATAGTATCTTTCGATGGCCAGTATGCTTTCTACTACAGATATGTACTAACATAGGTACACGTGTGTATGACATGGGTCAACAGTATGCTGTGGGGGATACTGTTGATACCTGTCAATGATTTGCAGTCTGGTAGTATACACAACCTCAACAGCATGACTATAACCAATCATTAGATGATGTCCTGACAAATGACACACAGTTGTAGGGAACTCAGTAACAGTTGGGTCCTTCCTGTACTATACTATAACAGTGACCAGTGGTATTGACCGCCACCCATACCTGGGACCACACCTGTTTGGCATATAGCCCTCTTAGGTACATGCAAACACACTAGGGATATGTCCATCCACATATAGAAATGCATGCATTGGCCTACAATGCATTCCCTGGATGGGACGCATATCCTACACAAGGGTATCATACAGACAGATACCTGTTGCCCAATACATGCTGTATAGCTGTAAGCCGACTATGGCATAGTCATCCTCATTTACTATACATACTATCCCGACAGTACCACATAGGTGGTAGCCCTCAACATGTATGTTGGGTAACAATGTGTACATACAGCCACGTGTTATGTCATCTGTCCCTTGGTATCCACATATCCATAGGTATTGTGGAGTCCCTCGGTGTGTCACATAAGACATTAGGGGCCTGAATGCATATCCACAGGGCTGTTGTACACCTATGATGACTGTCCATTATTGCCAGTCGTTGTTGTGTATGAACATGTCTGACATATACCCCAGGCATGTACCCTCACTCACAGTACTCTATAGTAACTGTCATGGGTGTGTGTGGCACAGATGACCTTGGACACAGATCACTACAGTGGCCGGGCTTGCCACATACATACATATGTGACCTACGATCTGAGAAGCAGTGGCACAATCTGTCAAAGGAAACAAATGTATTCATGTAGTATGCAGGCTTCACACCTATGTACTGATTGAGGTCACATGTACACATATTTATTTGCCACGCAGATACCTGATGTGTGCAATGCACATACTGTTTTAATCATGTTATGTCATACCATAGTAAAAGCAAAACCCACACCGCATTGACCAATGACGTCACACACACACACACACACACCAATTGCAGGATTCAAACCCCTACCTAACTATGTTATGATACTAGAGAAATATGCAATAACACGGCACGCTATATGCTTTGCTGGGTGGTTTCTCTTCGCCTGCTATATTTGTAGGATGCTGACATCATCAGACTTTCCAAAGAGGAATGTACCTCTTTTAATTTGTTTTCCCAGTCTCCAAAAAGGGAACTCCTCTCAATGGAAATCACACCCACCCACCCAACACTGTCAGCGTTTGCAGGATTCAAACCCCTATCTATGTTATGATATTAGACACATAAGCAGTAACATGGCACACTATATGCTATACTGGGTGATTTTTGTTCTCCTGCTATATTTGTAGGATGCTGACATCATCAGACTTTCCAAAGAAGAATGTATCTCTTTCAATTTGTTTTCCCAGTCTCCAAAAAGGGCACTCCTCTCAAAGGAAATCACACATGTACACACCCCCCAACACACACACTGTCAGCGTTTGCAGGATTCAAACCCCTATCTACCTATGTCATGATACTAAATACATGCACATTAACACGGCACACCAGATGCTTTACTGGGTGGTTTCTATTCTCCTGCTATATTTGTAGGATGCTGACATCATCAGACTTTCCAAAGAAGAATGTTCCTCTTTTAATTTCTTTTCCCAGTCTCCAAAAAAGGCACTCCTCTCACAGGAAATCACACATATACACACCTCCACACACACACAAACACAAACACAGTCAGCGTTTGCAGGATTCAAACCCCTATCTAACTATGTTATGATACTAGATACATTTGTCGGCTTCCAATAGCTCTGTGTATGACTTCAACCATGATGGACTCCATGGCCTTTCAGATCAGACTTCATAGGCTTACTGGCCTATACTTCCCATGGTGTTTTGTGCACATACACTTGTGGGGCGTGCCATATGTTGCTGTAACACATTCAACGGTTCCAGATCCTGTGGATAGGGTGAGGCTCAACAGACTGTTCAGGTGCAGGGTCTGTTTGTTCTGTAGTTCATGCATGACGCATATTGGGAAACAATGTAATCCAATTGCTGCCATGCTTTTGGCTTTGGGGGGAGCTGTTCAGCCATTCTACATGTGATATCCCCTGGTATGATGGCTGGGACTATGGTTAGTGGGAGGTAGGTATGTCTATATGGGCCTGTCTGACAGGATGTCGGCATTGTCAGTCAGGTACAGTTGGCCCTGACTCAGGACATATATGAGTGTACATTGCTATTTATGACATAGCTGAAGGAGGTGTGATGATTCAGTCTGGAATCCTTCTCAGCTGCTCTTTACAAAACACCAACAAACCTGAGAACTAATCCCTGTTATACTCTTTTACACACTTAACACCCTACTGATCCTTTGTGATCAGGCTACGGAGTGTGCCAACATAATATCCTGCCATGTCCAGGGGTCAGTTTCGAGTGTACTCTCCAGTCCAGCTAGTGAATATTGTGGTTTTGACACATTGTCACATCTGCCTCATGTACACAGACAACCCTCTCCTCCTCCCAACAAACTCAGATATATGTGAGAGATGCAACAATATTGGCATACAGGAGGCTGAGCTCTCTCGACCCATGACTGGCATAGTCTATCAGGTGGTGAAGGTAACCACACACACCACATATCAGTCTCACATAAACCTATAGCAACAGCAATCAAACCACATTATCACACATAAACATACTCAGAGGCTCTACATAAACTCTGCCTAAGCAGCAGAGACCTCCAAAGCAGACACACAAACAACTGCTACCCCACTACAATACCCACATATCAGATAGTTCACAATGTCAGTGTGCCACACAGTCACTGCCCTTCGGGCTAAACAACACACCTAATACACTTGTAATAGGTGACACTTATTGTCAGACACACTGACGTCCCACTCACCAGGCCAAACAAGAGAATAGTCATTTTGAGCTGTCTCTCGGGTGGCAGGATCCACAACATAATACATGCACTCAGGTCACTCCACAGCAAGTGCAGGACTGGCTCCAGCATTGTCCATGCTGGTGCGTACACCCTCAGACGTCCCTCTCTGGACCACATGACATGATACATAGAGGAACTCTGATCATGTAGCCCAGGCCAGTATGACCCTGACCTTGCCTAGCATCTTACACTCACCAAGTATGATGTCACAGTAGACCAACAAACTGATCACGTTTAACAGTTGGCTAACATATTGGTGTCATTCACAGGGGATACAGTATCTGTCAGCCTGGGGTGACATGCTTGACATGCCATGTAGCTTCCCTATGGACAGCTTGCACCTGTCACCCTTGGACTTTTGAATACTTGCTAAGGCAGTTGCTACCACCATACTGCCTTTTTTAAGTGGGGCTCATAAGACAAACCCACCTCCATAGACATTACAGAGTACATGACACTGAGGGTAATGCTGCTCAACACCAGATGTGTTACCCTCAAATTGCGACCACTCAGGAATATCCTCAGTATGGACAACAGCGATATCTGTGCACTAACAGACACCTGGTTCAGGCTCCCAAATGCACACCAGCACTCCCAGGTTATATTTCATACCATGCTTTCTGACCACAAAACTCAGAATGGCCAACACAAATAGGGGGAGTATCCATATACATCACAGATACACATACCTCCGGGTTGGTAGCACTGCACAAAGCATCACAGACCATACATATGTACCTAACATTGTGCATATCTGCCTTTTGGTTTGTTGCCTGCTACAGACCACCCTCCCAGACTCATGAACCACACTTGGCTTTCCTGGTAACACTGGACAATATGAAGGTCTCCCCAAACACCATTATATTGGGTGACTTCAATTACCCACACATTGACTGGGGATAGTACTCATGCCCCAACACCCTTGCCCAACAGTTGCTACTATTTGTACACTCATATGCTATGGCACAATCCCACCCACAAGAGGGGACAACATATTGGACATGATCATCACCAACATGGGGACTCTATGTTCCACACCTGAGATACACTCCTCATTGGTAAGGTCAGAACATACATTTCTCTCACTGGACATCCATATCCTGTCCACACACCCATCCTGGGTAATCTTGGTGAACTTCTCAAAAGCAAACATCACACTTCTCCAAACCAAGGTGGTATCCTTCAGAGACCCTGGGACAGTGGTAAGTATGGCTCTCACTGCTGAATCCTTTACATACACATTCTATGGACACCTAGTGGACTGCATGGATCGTGCTATCCCAAATAACAACTGGACTCACTCCTCCAATGGCAGGGGACCTGTCTGTTAGACCCCAGCCATTAACTCATTCACTCCAATGGAGCTCAGGAAGTTTGCACTGTAACTTCCAATGTGCAGAGCCTAAGCCTTTTGACGGAATTAAATTATGTCCTCACATTTCAAGGAAATGTTCATTTCTTTGGAACCATAGGTGTTATGAAAGAAGTGTAAATGGCAAACTCTTCAGCACATTTTAGTAGTAGTATTTTTTAGGTTCTAGGTTTTAAATTGAATTGTATAAGTCAAAGTAAAAACAGTAACTATTACATTTGTAATATTTAGTAAACAACTTACATTATCTCATCAACCACTCAAGTTACACACACAGTGTCAGCATCATTTTATTCTTCTGGCTGAGAGCTTTCATATGAGGCTAAGGAGTTTTGTCTGAGCTATTTGGTTGTTGAGATATTTAGAAAAATGTGAAAAGTATATCTATATAAATAATACAATAAAAACAACAGTTACTATCTCTTTAACTGCAGTAGACAAAGGCCAAATAATAATGCAGTTGAGTTTGTAAGTGTGTAAGCTTTAAGATGAAATCTTTAAAAACCTTGTATGTAGCATGGATTTGGAATTACTGATGCAAAAATGAACAAGCAATATTTGACGCCTAGAGGCGTCTGTAGGATGTAACTGCAGATGCACCTGGAGGTGTCACTCGGATGTAATGTGTTAATAAGCTATACAATGAAAGGATGATGCTACTACATGATAGAGCACAATCCCAAACAGGGAAGGCATCTGTGATCTGTACTACCAGACAGCTACAATCACTCATGTATTTATGTCAGGACCGCTTCTCATGGACAATTGCACCAGACACGTAGGACACTCACAAGGTCTTCTTCAGTTAATTCAGGTACCTGGGTGGACACTCACTGATATGCTGTGAGTTACTGCATACTGACTAAACATACCCTGAACCCACAGACATTGCCAACATCCTGGCAAACAGGTTCAGTGCAGATGTCTCCCCCCATCCCCCCTAAGGAGCTACTGTCCATCCCAACAGAGTGTAACCTCCCTGACATCACAAATAAACAGGTGAGTACTGCCCTCCCCACAGCGGACAACACAGCATCAATGGGACCAGACAATGTCCCGGCCTGCGTCTTACACGGGCTTCATGACAGACGTAACCCTCACATTACATCACTGTTTAATATCAGAGTTACTGCAGGATATGTACCCATGGAATGGCGTACAGTGATAGTGATCCTGCTCCACAGAGTTGCTGCCACAACAGACCACAGACAATATCGGCCTATAAGGCTAACTAGCCTGTTCTGCAAAGCTATGGAGCGTATTGTAATGGGACTCATGCACATAGACATCGGGAACCTACAGACACTGGGTCCTACACATTTCAGCATTGTTGTGGGCAGATCTTGCCTCCTGGTCCTGTTTGTATTCTTTAAACAGTTACCAGGTCCGTCGGTGTAGGGATGGTTATCCACACAACCTGCCTGGACCTTGCACAACCCTTCGACAGAATACCCCACTCGGCCATTATGCATAGGCTCACCAGCGTCGATATCGACACATATCTCACACAATGGATTGCTACCTGGATCAGGGATAGCACCCACATGCTCAGTATTGCAGGTGCCATGTCTGACTATACACCAGTTACACATGGCATCACACAAGGCTCAGTCCTGGGACCTCTCTTGTTCAGTATATATTTGTGTGATGTACGGCTAACACAGGAGGAATATGGCTGACCATGTTCGCAGATGACTGCAAACTGGGTGCCATAATCAACTCTCCAGCTGGCACATGCATACTCAAATGGGGTCTCACAGAGATAGGATGACTGCTGCCTGAGCCATGGACTAGAGCTAAATGCCATTAGTTGCATAGTCATCCCCTTTGGGAATAACAACATGCCCACACATTACCACATAGGTAGTAATCCATTACATATGGTAGTAGTTGTTAGGGGTTTGGGGACACAACTTGTTTGTACTCTCACCTTTGACAATCATGTTGCCAAAGTGGTTTGACAGAGCTTCTATATAGCCCACCTTATCCCATATGGTTTCACATGTTGATCAAGTGAGGTCATTGTGCCCCTATACTCATCACGACCATGCTTGGTTACAATGCCACATTTGGGATGTACCTTTCCCTACACCTGCAGCAACTGTAATGGCCACAAATGTTCCACAACAAGCAGATGTAGGGACTCACATGGATGCCCTGCACAGTTCAGATACAGTAACTCCAGCTCTACTCAGTCGCTTACCACCTACACGAATGTGTTGTGTGCCTGTAGTTTAAGGAAATATCCGACCCAGATTTAATGGATATGCTCCACCTCAGGATATCCAACTCCCTTGGAGCTACACACACCAGGGACATATACCTCAGCACAGATGTTAATAGGGCATGCTGGAGGGACAGATTCTTATCCCAGAGGCTCCACTCACTCCGGATTGTAATCCCGGTTTTGCATGGGCAGAGCCACCCACTGACCACCTACAGGAGACATCTTGACAAGTGGATGGGTGATCGTATGTTTACCCATGGGATATCTTCTGGGTCCCTGCTAGACAGAGGCACAATACACTAAATGTAAATGGGCTATCTTGTGTGACCTACTATTCACAGGCACAGTGTTCTACTTTGACAGGGTTGCGAAAGCCAAACACACTCTGGCTAGGCTTGTACATGCCCTGGGGTGGATAGGCTAGTATCGACCTCTGAACCTATGCTAATGTTCAGGATGCACAATGTTTATTGCTGATACTGTTTGCAGGTTTTATTGTCTTTGCTTCCCCACTTTCTATGAACAACTTAGGTATCTGCAGAACATATTTGATTATGACAGGGTTCCACTATATTATATATGTGTCTGTTGTCCTATAACTGTGCATAGGGCAGATTGCTGGATAGTGAGAGGTTCCTGGGTTAACACATGCAACTGCCTAATATGTGTGCCCCACTGCTGTACTCCGACATGGCCTAAGTGTGTGAACATGCCCAGTTCAGACTGTCAGTGTTCTGTTGCCTGACATGTGTCTCATTTATTCAAGTGTGTGAGCATGCCCAGTGTGACCTTTCAGTATGTTGCTGTCTGAAGTTCACTACATCTGTTGATGTATGTGTACATGTCCAATATTAATATTTCTACTGTGTGTGTTGAATGTCAGGTTCTATTCTTACTGAGGGACTCACCTTTCTGTCATAACTCGACAGGGATTATGCTGTGCCTGCAGGGTTTCCAAGGAATACTTAACATAGACTTGTCAACATTTCTTCATACAGGCTGACCACTGCAATACTGTCATGACTTAGTGGTTCAGTACTATGACTATAGTGCACAGTATCCTGGTTCGAGGCCCATCACTGCTTTATATTTTCATACTGAGCAGACCAGACTGCTTAAGGGCCAGTAGAGCAAATATGAGCATGTTTTGTTTAGCTATGCCCTACTTAGGTTCATAGGTTCATACTAGGCTATCTGCCCTGAGGCATTTACAAGCCTAGCCAGAGTGTGTTTGGCATTCGCCACCCTCTGAACTGATTTTACTGTGCCCTTTTTAAGATTAGTTTACTGTGCCTCTGTCTAGTAGTGACAACGATGTGATCCCCATGGTAAACCTACGATCTCCCATCCACTCTTCAAGATTCCTCTTGAAGATAGTCAGTGAGGGGCTCTGCCTAACATGGACTGGGATTATATTCCAGAGCAAAGGGAGCCTCTGGGTTAGGAATCTGTCCCTCCAGCATGTCCAATTTATTTCTGTGCTCATGTTCAAGTCCCTCAAGCACGTAGCTATACGAGATTTGGATTTTCTGAGGTGGAGCATGCTCATTAATTCTGGGTTGGACATAGCTTTATATGTCAGGCATAGATCGCCTCTAAGTAGGCGGTATGCAACTGAGTAGAGCTGTAGTTTCTTTAAGCAAGCATCATATGGCATCTGTTTGAGTCCCATTCTCCTATTTGTGAGGTACTTTTGGGGTCTTTCTAGTTTCTGCAGGTGTCAGGTAAGGTACATCCCAAATGGGGCATTGTATTCAATTATGGGCCTGATGAGGGATGAATAAAGGGGCACAATGACCTCCCTTGATGTAGATGTGAATCCTTTTATGATAAGGTGGGCTATATAGAAGGTCTTTCTAACCACTTTGGCAATGTGGTTGTCAAAGGAGAAATTACTGTCAACTTGGGTCCCCAGGTCCCTAATTACTTCTTCCATACTTAATGGATTCCCGCCTATGTGGTAATTTGTGTGCACTTTGTTTTTGCCAAAGGGTATGACTATACACTTTTTAGCTTTTAGCTTTAGGCCATGACTCTGGTACCTGTTATCCCTCTCTATGAGACCCTTTTGGAGGATGCTTGTGTCAGCTGGAGAGTCAATTATGGCGCCCAGTTTGCAGTCATCTGCAAACCTGGTCAGCCACAGTCCTCCCGTGTTAGCCTGTACCTCCGAATAATATATGCTGAACACAAGAGGCCCCAGGACTGAGCCTTGTGGGATGCCACTTGTAACTGGTTTAGAGTCTGACATGGCTCCAGCAATTCTGACTATGTGGGTTCTGTCCTTGAGCAAGTTTGAAACCCATCTTATGACATAGGGGTTTATATTTAAGCTGCAGAGCTTTTCTATGATGCCCAAGTGGGGTATTGTGTCGAAGGCTTTTGCGAGGTCCAGGTAGGCTGTGTGGGCTACCTTCCCCTCATCAATGGCCTTGGTGACTGTTTCAAAGAAATCGACCAGGTTTAAGAGGCAAGATCTGCCCTTAACAAAGCCAAATTCGGTAGGATCCAGTGTCTGTAGGTCCCCAATGTCTTTGTTTATGAGTTCCATGATGATCCTCTCCATAGCTTTGCAGACCGGGCTAGTCAGACTTATGGGGCAATAGTTTCCAGGGTCCATAGAGGCACCATCTTTGTGGAGTGGGACCACTGTTGCTGTACGCCATTCTTTGGGTACATATCCTGTAGTAAGGCTGAGATTGAACAGCAGTTTTGTGTGGGGGTTTAGCTCTTCTTGGAGTTCATGTGGAATGCAACCCAGGACACCATCTGGTCCCATTGATGCTGTGTTTTTTGCTTTGGAGAGGGCGGCTCTCACCTGAGCATCTTAGATGTCAGGGAGGCAGCACTCTGCTGGGATAGATATTTGCTCTTTAGGGGGGGAAGGGGGTTAGAAGTTTGCACTGAACCTGTCTGCCAGGATGTTGGCAATATCTGTGGATTCAGTGTATTTATTGCCATTTTGGACCAACTCTGAGCATATCTGGGAGTTGCCACCCAGGTTCCTAACATAACTAAAGAAGGCCGTGTGATTATCTTTAGTGTCCTGTGCAATTTTTCTCTCAAAGCTAGCCTTGGGTGATTTTATGATGGATCATAGTTTTTTGCTAGTATTGATCAGAGATGCGTTCCCTTTTAGGGATTTTGCTCTATCATGTAGTAGCATCCTCCTTCTGTTGTACAGCTTATTTATGGCTGGGGGTCCAACAGGCAGGACACCTGCCTTTGGATGATTAGGTCTTGGTTTTGTTTGGGATAGCATGATCCATGCATTCCTGAAGGTGTCCATAGAATGCGTTTATAAAGGATTCTGCAGTTTGAGCCGTACTTTCCACTGGCCTGGGGGCCTTGAAGGATTCCACCTCAGTTTTGAGAAGTGTGACATTATCTTTTGAGAAGTTTTTCACTGTGGTTTTCTGGGCTGTGGGTGGGATCGGGGTGTGGATATCCAGTGGAATTGATTTATGGTCCGATCTTACCAATGAGGGGAATACCTCTGGTATGGAGCATAGAATCCCCATGTTGGTAATGACCAGGTTCAGTATGTTATCCTCTCTTGTGGGGGTGGTGACTAGTTGTTCCATAGCATTTGAGTTTATAAATTTTAGGAACCTTTGGCCTAGGGTGTTGGGCCTTGAGTACTGCTCCCAGTCAATGTTTGGGTAGTTGAAGTCACCCAATATAATGGTGTTTGGAGAAACCTTCATATACTTAGACCCAGCTTGTCCAACATTGCTCAGTATTAACCAACAGTGCTGGACGTTGCCCAATATTACTCAACATTGACCACAGTTGTGCTAGTTGGTGTGTGCGATTTTCTTTACATATACTACATGGTGGTAAATGCTGTTTAGCACTGCTTTATATTGCTTAACACATGTCAATCATGCCTCAGGTGGTGCTGCAGGGCTGGCTATGTCGGATGCACATACTACACTCCCTATACATGTTTGGAAGCAGGTGGTGTCAACTTAGGCATCCCTTTTACTATATGTGCGAGTCAGAGAGAGGTATCATTTCCAGGGTTCCTACTGAGCCATGTATGTGCTATACGTTGCTTCTTTGCCAAGGCCAAAGCATATTGGGCACGTCTTCTTCTGCCTACTGGGGCAGGCTCAGGTTGTTCCTCCTCCGAGTCATGCTCTGCCTGTGATGGCCTTGGCAATGGTGGGGGGCTGTTTGGCCCAGGCCTATGCTGGTCCTGCTGCAGCTGTTTTCACAGGATCATATTATGCAGCATAGCACATACCATGACAATTTGGGTACATGTAGTTGGTGAGTACTGCAAGGCTCCACCAGATGTGTCCAGGCACCGGAACCATGACTTGAACAGCCCACACACTCGCTCGATTACATTTCGTGTTTGTGCATGTGCCTCATTATGGCGTTCCTGTTTAGGTGTGTGTGCATTTCTGATGGGTGTCATCAGCCATGGCTCCAGTGCATAGCCAGCATCCCCCACTAGGTGACCATGTGGGATGTCCCCATTGGCAAATGTCTGGTACAGCTGCATCAGATGCCAGATATGGGAATCATGGTAACTTCCAGGGCAGCCAGCACACACATTCAGTATTATGCCCTGGGCATCACACACGACCTGGCAGTTGATGGAGGGGAAGCCCTTGCGGTTGAAGTAGACCCTACCCCACTCACCAGCTGGTGCTTTGATGCATATGTGAGTGCAGTCTATTGCACCCACTACCTCAGGGTATTCCTCTATTTGCTGGAAGAGACGCATATTGCTGGCCAATTCCTCATGGAACTGGGGAAATATACATGATCACCGACATGTGCTGACATGGCATCCAGGAACTGGTGCAGTACCCTGGATGCTGATGCCTGTGATATGCCCATCATATCACCAGTTGGTCTCTGGAAGGTACTTGTTGCTAATATTCTTAGGCCAGCACATACTTTGGTTTCCACTGGAATGGGTTCCCCTCTGTTGATTCTGTGTGTGAGGCGTGGCCTGCACAGCTCAACAATTTGCTGCAAGAGGTCTCTGTCCACTCTTTAGTGCTCCACTATCTCCAGCTCATGTAGCCCCTGGTAGGTTACCTGGGCCTGTACACTCTTCTCCGTCTCCTCACTGTGGGTTGTCCAGCAGCATTTGCATTATCACCACCCTCAACATGTTGCATATGTCGCCTTGTAAGAGCAATGGCAGCTCCTAACATTTCTTTGTCTCAATGAAGCTTTTTCAGTTTTCACTTCTATTAGCTTACTGCAGTGTTGCAGTGTCTCTTGAGAGAAACATAATGGATTGTTGTTTGCAGAGTTTTAAGTGCTGGGATGGGCTGGGCTAGTGTACTGCCTGTGTAATTGCCTGATTCTGATTGTTTTCACCTGCTAGCTCTGCTAGTACTCCCTGGTAACTTCCTACTATTTGGTATGCTTCCTTTTTCCTTTCTGTTTCCTCAGGGGGGAGCACCGCACACACAAGCGCAAACACTCACAGAGCAGCTAACATGCGCGCACACATGCTTACATGGACTAAAACTTGCTTATTCTTGTTAAAATGCACGCACACCAGTGCAAACGCACTTACAACTGTTTACACAGCCTTACATATGCTTACTCTGGCTTACACGTGCGCACACACGCTAACACGCGCGCACACTGTCTTACTCGGGTTTTCTGGCGCGCACATGCGTGCATGCATGCTCAGCAAGAAACTTTGGTGTTATCCATGGCATACACCTTCAATTTCTTTACTTTACCTAGCCTACCTGTTGACACACCTCTTTCAATGATATGTAAATGTCACCTGACACATGCCACTCAACTTCAATGAGCTTCACTTCTTTCATATATGCCCCCCTCGTGATGTCACCTATCTTCTACTCTGTTTCTCCCCTTATCCTACTCCTACACTCCACTGACTGTGCTCATTTGCTATGTAAACTTGTGATTCACTATCCTAACCCTTATTTGCATGGGATTGCCTACTAATGCCTGGTTACATCTCTTAGACTGAACTACCCCCCTTAGCAACCTCTACTCGGTGGCCATGTTGTCTTCAGCCTTCCATTCCCTTGCACTGTAAATTCATATCAACTATAAAATCCACATTTGTGGATCTTAATTATAGATTTTTCTGGTTTTTAGGGTGCAGCGCGTTTGCACGGTGCTGCGCTTCACTTAAACCCCTGAGATCGGGATGAAAAAAAAAAGTTATTTATTTTTATTTTGCATCGGTGAATATTGCCAATGGCCATATTTTTGGCCATTGGCATGCTTCCTCCTGTAAATACATCCTTTTTTTGGAGCTATCAAGGCTCCGTTTTGCTATTTGCAGAACCGTACTCAGTTGTCACCTGAGTACATTTCTGCAAATAACACTACTCCTACTCGGACAGGTTTGGGTTTCCTGGATCGCAAATTTACCTCATTTGCATATCTTTCACCTGCAATTGAGGTAATTTGCATATCCAAGCCCTGTCCGTGTAGGACTAGTTTAAGGACCTCTGTTACACGCCCCTACCGGCTCTTCCTGGATCGCTCAGCAGACATGTTGGCTGCATGGAGTCTTACTCTACTCTTAGACTCCGTGCAAGCCTTCGTGAATACGGCTTTTTTTAATAGCTGTGAGTGAAATGGAATTCCCAGTGTGCATGGCAATAGATTTATGTAAATCTTAACTAGGACAGAGTATATGTGCAAACAGCTTTTGGGGCAGAATAGGGGGATAATTAAAAGGTTTCAATACGGCAGGCATCTTAAAAGATCTGGAGTATATGTCTAAGATTCTTTGATAGTGAACATAACTATAATTTAACATAGCTTAATGTGAGTTTTTGATTAACGGTAGAGCTTAGGAAAGAAATGGAGTAACAGTTAATCTTGTTTTGCACTTTTTAGATTCTTTGGTTAGTTGGTATTAAAGCTGGAAAATAGTATTCATTTGGGCTTAAAATGTTAATAGTTTTGTGGTGTGATGTTTGTAGAAGAAAGAAGGGTAAGACCATAAGCCTATTCTTATTTTTACATATTTGTGTTGGTTGACTGGAGTGATCTGACCTAGCTGACAGCTCCTTTTGGCAGAAGTCTTAGGAAAAAGCTCCACAAGTAAACATGAAAAGTATATATACATTAGAGAAAACAATCATAATAACAACATACACATAAGGTATAAGAAAAATGCAAAATCAGTTTATAAATCATTGAACTACTAAACAGTGTTCATAACATAGACAGGTACAAGTTATAGTCAAAAGATGTAAGAAGCTTTCCACAGTTTCATTAGTCAGAGTTCTTCAAAAGTCCTAAGTCCAGTAAATCTCTCCAGTGGTTCCAGCGTATAATGCACATCTCTGGTGCATGTTTATGTTAAGAGTGGAAGAGACAAGAATTTATGTTGGATGTTTCTGACTTGTGCTTAACACTATCAACATTACAGATTGCATTACTGATAGTAGTTTTGAATGAGGCGTATCAGTGTTATGCTGTACATGAGTAGTGCTTTGAGAGGTTTAGTTACTGGTGTGGAGAAAGGAAGAGTCAAAAAAGACATTCAGTTGTGACTGGTTAAATAGTAAAAGTAGGAATGTTATTAAGTATGTGAGACTTAATTTGACTTTAATTTGGCATTCAAGTCACTCTTTGTGAAAGCTAATGAGGATATTTATAGTTAATCATGGTTTTTCATGGTGCATTTAGCAGTTTTAAGTGCAAATGGTAAAGGAGTTCCATTGTGCAGTACCAACTTGTAGTTAGATAGGTTTTTAGGTTAGTTACAAATATTGTGGCTTTTGACCATGAGAGTACATTTCAGTAGGTATATAGCCTTATAGTTAAGCAGCAGATGCAGAGTATATAGAATCTTTATAATGGTTCTTTGTCTTTTTCATGAGCAATTTATTACATTTTTTAATCAGTTTTGGATGAATTGTATGCCTGAATTAACTTTTTTATTATTTGCCATTAGTGTGGTTTGAACTGAATATTATTTATGACCTCTAGCTGGTTGACCATTAATATATATTTGAAGTTCTAGCCATCTTATTTTCTTTAGTAGTCTGCAGTGGTGAGTTTTGTTTGGGAGATCTGCAGAGAAATTTGTTAGGTATGTTCTAGTTTTGTCAGTTTTTTTTTTTTATGTCGTTGAAGATTGGTAATTCATAAAGTTGGTAGTGGACGTATATGCCTCAACCTCCTAGAGCAAGACATTTGGAAAAAAGCCATAAATAATGGGGAGACAAAGGCCCAGAAATAGGGATGATTTTTAAATATTGCTCTTACAAACATAAAAAGTTGAAACAGGCTTTGATTCAGAATTATTTTTCTGAAAGGTATGACAACTGAAAATCAAGTGGCTGTCATTATATTCTGACTTGAATCCTCAAAACATTACCAATGATTTGCAAGAAAAGCACAATTTTATGAGAAACAAACCAAAAATATAAGACAAAAATCTGGACAATCTGTAAACATCTGGACAGATGAGTGGTATATTATTAGGTGTGGTTTAATTTTATATCACTATTAATTTTGTCCTGTAGGTACTCCCTATGTTTGTCAGATTTTAAGTTCTGATCCGTGATTACTCTAAGCAGTTTGTTGTGAAGTATAATTTCTAAGGGGGTATTATTTAGTGAGTCAGTATGAAAGATGGAGGTGTGCTCCTTGTTCTTACTATTATTAAAGAAGATTAGTTTTTATTGTTTACATTTAAGACTAGATGTAATTGCAGCAACTTCATTTGCTGAGAATTAAAGAACTCTTACGTAATTACAGAAATTGGTTTAGTAAATTTGCAGAGGTTATGATAGTAAAATCATCTGTGTAATGAACAGTGGCATTTCTAATTACCCTATGCGTATGGTCCTAGAACTGATCCCTGTGAGTTACTAACAAGGATTTGTTGATTGCTAGAGTAAGCATTTTGCCATCTGAATTATTGTGCCCATTGACTTATGTAACTGTTGAATCATTTTAATGTAGCTGCACTCCTATTTAGCTGGACTAATCTGTATGGTAAAAATTTGTGTGATGTAATATCTAACACTTTTGATGTATCTAGGAGGAGGGAACCCACATATAGACTTTGTTTCTTCTTTTGGTTTTTATTATTTAGCTAGCTGCTTAATGATCTGCTACATAAATTTACCAGAAGAGTACGTTAGATGGTGGAAGAAGGCCTGACTTTCTATGTGCATCTATCAAAGAAAGCTTAATTTTCACGTTGATATTGAGGCTTAAAGATGTACAGTGCATTGTAAATGATACCATGCTGAGTGATAATTCCTCAGTGATAGTGAAAAGTAAGACGTCAGAATATAAAATCATTATCATTATATACAAGATAGTTAGGTGATGGTAAAGCAAATGAAAATTTCTGTATGAAGAGGAAACTAGATGGGGCCCCAGCATTTATCCTTGGGGACTCTGATTGTTAAACAGTTGGATGAAGACAAACCTGAGATGAAACATATGTGCACATTTCACTTTTTTATGAAACACGGGAACTATTGGAGGGATTTACTGGATACTCTTATGTATGGTTCAAAAAATTCATGACTGAAGCATCAAATCAAAGGACTGAGCCAGGACAACAAAGCAGCACCAGTTAGGTTTCTGTGTTTCTTATTGCAGTAGATATTATCATTTAAGAATGGCAGAGCCTTAGTTCTACAATGGTTGTGCAATGGTGATGGCAGAGAAAGTTATCTGATTCCAAGTGTTCCCTTAACTGGTGGTACACAGTTTTTGGGGGGTTTTTTTGGTCTTTTGAGAGGGGATGAGCATGCAGATATGTCTCTATTGATCTGTTGAGGAGAGGTTGTAGTTATTAGTAGGGTGATGGAAGTTAATGATTTCCAAATGTCCTGAGATATTTCTGTATACAGAGACATGTTTATTATGTGAAGAAGGCATATGGTAAATGAATGGCACTAGTGCGTCCATGGGACTTAGGGATTATACACATACACACACACACACACAAACACACACACACACACACACACACACACACACACACACACACACACACACACACACAAACACACACATGCATGCAGCGCCAAACTTGTTTGTTGTCCTTAGAATGCTAAGAAGGTGCAAAATGTTTTGAACATTCATCATGTGCTCTACATACAGTTGTTATAACAGGGTAACATGCATGCAAGCTAAAACTGTGTATTACTTCAGCAATCTTTGCTATTTATGCTATTTACAGTTTTCAAAGGGAAGCAGAAATAACATCCATTTTTTCAAATGAGTAGAACAAGATCAGCAATGTGAAAACTACGATATGGTATCAGTATACTGTATAATCTTTATTAAACTTCTTTGTTGCATGGAGATAATGTTCTTTGCTGTCAGCTATGGAGGCATGTTTGAGATGCCTGTATAATATCAATAGTGTTGAGGCATTCACAAATTCTTCATCTGTAGGAATGTCTCTATCCTAGTGGTTAATATAGCACAATGAAAAAAAAATGGATGTTATTTCTGCTTCCCTTTGAAAACTGTAAATAGCATAAATAGCAAAGATTGCTGAAGTAATACACAGTTTTAGCTTGCATGCATGTTACCCTGTTATAACAACTGTATGTAGAGCACATGATGAATGTTCAAAACATTTTGCACCTTCTTAGCATTCTAAGGACAACAAACAAGTTTGGCGCTGCATGCATGTGTGTGTGTGTGTGTGTGTGTGTGTGTGTGTGTGTGTGTGTGTGTGTGTGTGTGTGTGTGTGTGTGTGTGTGTGTGTGTATAATCCCTAAGTCCCATGGACACTGAGAGAAGAAGGGAGCCACTTTTGAGATTTTAAGTATATTTTCTCTGTTTATTTGCTAAGTTTTTCTGCATAGCTGCCTAGTTTGAGCATTTGCTGGCTTGTTAAACTTGATTTCTGTATTAGTAACTGTATTTAGAGCACAACCAAAAGCTGTTTGCTGAATTTCCTGTTTGCACTTAATTTTAAATCGTTTTTTTCTTAAAACTTGCATATTTTCTGTCCTTGACCTAGCACTCTTGTGTGGGGTCATTTACTGCACTGTTATAACTTGATATTACTTGTGAACCTCTGCTATCTCTGAAAAAACAAAAACAAAAAAAAAATCTTGCTTTTTCCCACTTTTCTGAGAGTTAAAAAAGTTCAGTTACAGGCTTGCTGTTCCTGAACTATTTGAAAGTTTCTGTGAGGCCATTTTTGCTTGGGCTAAAGGAAAGTCTCTCTCTTGATCAGTGGCAGTGAATAACATTGAGCAGCTTCCCTGCCCCCCGTAGAGGTGGTTACTGACTTGAAACTGTAGTTTTATTGTCCGTTTTGGGTCTATTCCTGCTTCTTTCCAGCCCCTGCTATCAAGCATGCTTTAACGTGCTTTAGCATGATTAAGCGCAGAATTGCCACTAGAGCAGCATCGGGCAGCGCCGGTTAAACAAGGTTAAACTCTTTCTGGCTCCAGAAAGTCTGTTCTTTAATTTTTCCCTTAGAACTGCTCTGTTAGGAACCTAAACAGTTTACACCTTCACTAAAAAGTGCAGCACTTGTTCCAAATAGCTTTTCTTCTCAAAAAGCTCAGCACTTGTCTTATAAGCATATCCCTTGTCTTATAAGCATTCTCTTTGCAGGTCAAGCACTCCTATATTATACAAATCTCTCACTAGCAAAACCCCCCAGGAGTGCCCACTTCCCTGCTAAGCCCACTACTTTTCTGTCTCATACCAACTCATAAATCTTTCTAGCATGTCGAAGGGTCAGATGCTGGCGTCCTCTCCTGCCCAGTTGGTGAATCTGGGAATTCTGAGACAATGTTACAATTGCATCATGTACACGGACAACCCTCTCCTCCTCCCATGTAACACTAACACTTGCGAGAGATGCAGCTATTTAGCCAAACTGGAGGCTGAGCTCTCTCAACTCAGGACTGGCAAGACCAGGCAGGAGGAGAAGGCAACTACACACACCACAATACCAGTCTCACATAACTCAACCACACCACTGAATCAAACACATAAACACACTAAGACATACTCGGAGGCTCTGAGTAAAAATTTATCTAAACAGCAGAGGCCTCCAAAGCAGACACCCAAGCAACTGCAAACTCAATACACCACACAAACAACACATAAACAACAAAATCAGTGTGCAAAGCAGTCACTGCCCTTAAGGCCAAATACAACACCAAACATACTTGTCATAGGTGACTCCATAGTCAGACACACTGATGTCCCACTCACCAGGCTGAACAAGGAAAAGGTCATGGTAAGCTGCCTATCGGGCGCTAGAATCCGCCACATAACACAAGCACTCAGGTCACTCCACAGCAAGTACAAGTATGACACAGTCATTGTCCATGCTGGTGTGAACGACCTGAGATGTACCTCCCTGGACTACATGAAAAGAGACATAGAGGAGCTCTCTGATTATGTAGCCCAGGCAGGTATGACCCTGACCCGGAGCAGTATCCTTCCTTCACCAAGAATGATGCCACAATATTGTGACAAGATGATCAGCTTTAACAATTGGCTTAATTTCTGGTGTCATTCAAAGGGGATCCAGTGCCTGTCTGCCTGGGATGACATGCTCGACAAGCCACGCTGCTTCGCAAGGGACGGCTTGCACCTGTCACCCCTGGGATTCCGGATATTGGCTAAGGCTCTTGCCACCCCAGATAGTGCCTTTTAGGCAAGGCTCAAATTCTAAACCTACCACCCTAGAAAACAAAAACGTGAAGAAACTAAGGGTAATGCTGCTCAATGCCAGAAGTCTAAATCTCAAAATGCACGCACTCGAGGCCCTTCTCAGAATGGAGAACATCGATGTCTGTGCTGTGACTGAAACCTGGTTCAAGGCTCCTGAGAGTACCCCGGCACTATCAGGTTTCATCTCATATCATGCGTTCCGGCCTCAAAACCTGGACCACACCACAAAAGGAGGGGGTGTATCCATATTCATCAAGGATACCCACACCTCCAGGTTGGTGGCTATGCACGAAGCATCGGAAACCATCCAGGTGCAATTAACCATAGGCAAAACTGCTCTACAATTTGTAGCATGCTACAGGCCACCCTCTCAAACTCAGGAAACCCACACAGCCTTCCTGAAGACACTGGAGGGTATAAATGTATCACCAAACACCATCATATTGGGTGACTTCAACTACCCGAATATAGACTGGGAACATTACTCAAGCCCAAACTTTCTAGCCCAAAGGTTCCTGGAGTTCATAAATTCAAATGCCATGGAACAACTAGTCACCGTCCCCACAAGAGGAGAAAATATACTAGATCTCATCATCATGAACATGGGGACAAAATGCTCCACACCGGAAGTATATCCCTCATTGGTGAGATCAGATCATAAACTAATCTCACTAGAAATCCACATCCCGCCCCCACCCCAAACAAAAAAGACCACAGTGAAGAACTTCTCTAAAGCAAACTTCACACTATTCAAGACAGGTGTGGTATCCTTCAAGGCCCCCGAGCCAATGGAAACCACAATCCAAGCTGCGGAAGCCCTTACAAATGCATTCTATGAACACCTTCAGGACTGCATGGATCAAGCAATCCCAAATAAAACCAAGACTCTTTCCACCAAGGGCAAACGTCCAGTCTGGTGGACCCCAGCCATAAACAAACTTTACAATAAGAGGAGAAAGCTATTTCATGATAAAGCAAAATCCCAAAAAGGGAAGGCATCTTTGATCAGCACTAGCAAGAAACTACGATCCCTCATAAAATCATCCAAGGCCAACTTTGAGAGAAAAATTGCCATAGATTCAAAAGACAATCATAAGGCCTTCTTCAGCTATGTCAGAAACCTGGGTGGAAACTCCCAGATATGCTCAGAATTAGTCCAAAATGATACAAAAATCACTGAACCCACAGACATTGCCAACATACTGGCAAACAGGTTCAGTGCAAACTTCACCCCCCTCTCCCCCCCAAAAGGAGAGATAACTATCCCAACTGAGAGTAGCCTCCCAGAAATCTCAAATGCGCAGGTGAAAGCTGCTCTCTCTAAAGCTAAAAACACAGCATCAATGGGACCGGATGGGGTCCCTGGCTGTGTGCTACATGAACTCAATGAAGAACTAAACCCGCACATAAGGCAGCTGTTTAATCTTAGCCTCACCACAGGATATGTGCCCAAGGAGTGGCGTACGGCAACTGTGGTCCCACTCCACAAAGGCGGTGCCTCTACGGACCCTGGTAATTACCCCATAAGCTTAACAAGCCTGGTCTGCAAAGCTATGGAGAGGATCATAATGGAACTCATAAACAAGGACATAGGGGACTTGCAGACCTTGGACCCAACCCAGTTTGGCTTTGTCAAGGGCAGATCTTGCCTTTTGAACTTGGTCGACTTCTTCGAAACAGTCACCAAGGCCATTGATGAGGGAAACGCAGTCCATACAGCCTACCTTGACCTTGCAAAGCTTTCGACACAATACCCCACTCGGGTATTATAGAGAAACTTACCAGCTTAAATGTAAACCCATATGTCACAAGATGGGTTGCAAACTGGCTAAAGGACAGAACCCACAGGGTTAGAGTTGCTGGAGCCATGTCAGACTCCAAGCCGGTTACAAGTGGAGTCCCACAGGGCTCAGTCCTTGGGCCCCTATTGTTCAGCATCTACTTCTCAGAAGTACAGGCAAACATAGGAGGACTATGGCTGACAAAGTTTGCGGATGACTGCAAACTGGGTGCCATAGTGGATAGTACATCGGACACAGACATCCTTCAGAGGGGTCTCACGGAAACTGATAGCTGGTGCCAGAGCCATGGCCTGAAGTTAAACGCAAAAAAGTGTATAGTCATACCCTTCGGGAAAAACAAGGTAACCCCAAGCTACCATATAGGTGGCAACCCACTAAGCACAGAAGAGGTTATCAGGGACCTGGGGACCCAGGTTGACAGTGGCCTCTCGTTTGATGCTCACATTGCTAAAGTGGTTCGAAAGACCTTCTACATTGCCCACCTGATCATGAAGGGATTCACATCCAGATCAAGTGAGGTCATTGTTCCCCTGTACTCTTCACTTATCAGACCAATGATCGAGTACAATGCTCTATTCGGGATGTATCTCACCCGACACCTGCAGCAATTGGAGAGACCCCAAAAGTTCCTCACCAAAAGGATAAAGGGACTCCAAAACCTGTCATATGCTGCCAGACTGAAGACACTCCAACTCTATTCAGTTGCATACCGTCTGCTCATAGGTGACCTGTGCCTGACATACAAGGCCATGACCAACCCGGAATTAATGGACATGCTCCACCTCAAAAAATCCAAATCCACCAAAACCACTAGAGCAAGAGACTTAAACCTTAGCACGGATATAAATAGGACGTGCTGGAGGGATAGATTTATCACCCAGAGACTCCCCATGCTGTGGAATAAAATCCCAGTCCATGTGAGGCAGAGCACCTCGCTGGCTCTGTTCAAGAGAAATCTTGACCGGTGGATGGGAGATCGTAGGTTTACCCCAGGAATCATCTCTGTGTCACTACTGGACAGAGGCACAACAAACTAATGGGCACAGTATTTCTAACATAAGGGGCGATGTAAGCCACATAACTTTTGGCTAGGCTTATAAATGCCCTAGGGCAGTTAGCCTAGTATAAACCTATGAACCTATGAACAATTGATGACTGAGCAGGAAACAAGGTTACTGTGTGTGCACAGATCTAGTGCCTTCCTTTTGCTCATTGTCAGTTGCAACAGTGAAAATGAACCACAGCTTTCCAACACTGCCATCTGTTTGTCTATCTGTCTTTCTAGCTGTCTGTCT
>NC_056733.1:451943392-452038412 GCF_019279795.1 Protopterus annectens | reverse complement strand
CCCCACACGGGCGGACAACTCATCTGCCAATCAGGCACCCATTGCACATCCTTCATGTGTGCGGAATGGATGTGAACGCATCGCCTATTGACACGACGAGCTGGGGAGTCCTGTTCATATGTCCTGCATGTCATGGACACTTGTCATCACCCTTGTACACGCTTGTGGTGCCCATATCTACCTGTGCCGTAGTCACGGCTGTCACTTCTTCTGGTTCGCATCGATAGCAGCCTGTCGCCAACACCTATGGACAAATATGTGGGTCCTACTATGGACACCGATGTGCATATGTAAAGTGTAGAACATGTTGGACCGTGTCCATTCGCCAGTGGTTTTGACTGCCGCTGTATGTTCCCAGTCGCGATGTCTGTTTGCCTACCCATGTTATGTAGTGCTACGGAACCCGTGTCCTTCCACAATTAACCCATATGGTGTTACTGTAGTCCTGCAGGTTGGCAACTGCTTTATGTAAGCCTCAGAGGTCCCATTGTGAACTATCCGCCACTGTATTGCCATAATAACACAGCCGGTACATGTAGAACCCATTTATTCATGACAGGATGTTCTTTATGAGTGGGAACGCCATACTTTAAGCATGCTATGACCTTCCTAGTTGACGTTGTTGGAGTGCCATTAATATGTGTTCCACAGGTCACTGTATGTTCCGCGGAGTGGAAGCGGGTGATCCCCATAGACTTGCTAGCAGCTTGGTTGCTGTGTACGCCGGGATTCGCACGGCTGGATGGATGTCTATGGAGTGTGTCTACTGTTGTTTCCAGCTGTATTTCCTGTGTTATGCCTTGCTACAGCTGTGTTATTTCACCAAGTTTGCTATTCTGGGTGCCATCTTGTCCGTACGTTTGTCCAGCCTTGGGAAATGCCTACTGGACACTGGTGTATGGCTGTACCCATTTCACACATGCATGTTGCATTCTCCGGTGGATGATTGCCATTATTGGTGGGGGGTAAGCCATGTTCTGTACCCACATCCCTCCCACGGGGCGGACAATGGATCCTCTGCCAATCATCTCCGACACCCATTTCTGCATACCCAAGATGCCATGGCTGCAACCCTCGACAGTAGCTATTGCAAATCCTCCATGTGTGCGGAATGGGATGTGGACGACATGTGTGGACTCGACAATCTGTGGATGTCTGTGCATATGTCCCTCATTTCATGGACAGGTGTCATCAACCTTGAACACGCTGGCGTGCATTTCTGCTGCTGTGCCGTAGTCACGGCTGTAGTTCATCTTGGTCTCCTCGCAGAAGAAGAAATTTTGGGTCCTACAATGGACACAAATGTGCATATGTAAATGTAGAACATGTTGACTGTGTCCATCTGGCCAGTGGTTGTGACCGCTGCTGTATGTTCCCAATCGCGGATGTGTGTTTGACTACACATATTATGTTGTGCTACGAAACCCGTGTCCTACTACGATTAACCCAAATGGTAATGATGTCATGCTGCAGGTTGGCAACTGCTTTAGGTAATCCTCAAAAGGCCCAGTAGGACGATACGCCACTGTATTGTCAATATAACACAGCCGATCATGTATACCCTATTTATTCATTTACGGATGTTCGTTATATGCGTGAACGCCAGTGTTGAAACATCCTATGACCTTCCTAGTTGAAGTTGTTTGTGTGCCATTAGTATATGTTCCACAGGTCGCCCATTTGTTCCGCAGTATGGAAGCGAGTGATCCTCATGTTGTTGATGGCAGATCCAGTGCCATGTACGCCGGTATTCGCACGGCAGTCTGTCTTTGTATGGGGAGTGTCTACTGTAGTCCCTATCTGTATTTCCTGTGTTATGCCTTACTGCAGCTGTGTAATTCCATCAGGTTTCCAGTTATAGGTGCCATCTCGGTCGCACACTTGTCCATCCATGGGAATTGCCTACTGACACTGATATAGGGCTGTACAACACTCACACCTGCTTTTACCATTATCCGTGGATGCTTTGCATCATTAGTGGGGAGTAAGGCACGGCTATACCCGCATCCTCCCACGGGCGTGACAACGGATTATCTGCCAAACAACATCGAGCCCCATATCTGCATACCCAGGATCCCATGGCTGCAACCTCCACGGTACCCATTACACATCCGCTATGTGTGCGGACTGGGATGTGGACGCACTTCTATGGACACGACAATCTGGGGATTTCTGTTCATATGTCCTGCATTTCATGGACAGTTGTCCCCAACCTTAAACACGCTGGTGGTGCATATGTCTAGCTGTGCCGCAGTCAGGGCTGTCACTTCTTCTGCGCCGATGGCAGCTGGTCGATGCTGCGAATGGATCAATTTTTGGAGTCCTACAATGGACACCGATGTGCATATGTAAAGTGTAGAACGTGTTGGACTGTCACCATCTGGCCAGTGGTTGTGACTGCTGCTGTATGTTCCCCAATCGTGGATGTCTGTTTGACTACCCATATTATGTATTACTTGGCCTGTCTATGTCCACGAGCCGGTAAGCGGAAATACAGCAAAACCACGACAATGGAGCCTAGTACCAGAACAGTCACAACTAAACAAAGCAAAAGGTACTAGTGGAAGAAAACGGCTCTTTTTTTTCTTTTTTTAGCAGCTTTATTAACAAAAGTAACGAACCAAGCAGCAACACGTAGTTTCAGCAAAACACTCCAAACACATTAACGCTTATGTCTCCACACCTGCTGCTTGAATACACTTCCTCAGATGCACAATACTACAAGCTCTTCCCCTTCTGCTTAAATACTATTGCTGATTGAATAATTAATCCTAATAATACAATAAGTACTTAATTGCCATATTCTTCATATATTATACTATACATCACATTTACAAAGTGCCTTCATGTCTACCCTTGAAATCATGTTACAATTTATTACATTCCTGCTCACAACATTTTCTATAATTAATTATCAACTTTTATTCATGATATTCAAAACATTAAAATTTGACATTTTATATACAAATATCTAAACATATAAAATATATCTACAATAATATATACAAACATACAAGTACAAAACATCCAATGCCCTCTGGTGTCTGGATGAACACATTACAACCACTGTTTTCACAGTTATGCCCAAACTTAATACACTTCAAAGTTTACCCAGGTTCAAATTCATTTCTTACAGATACCCTTTCCCATAATTATCCTGTCACTTCTTTTACCTTTTTCCACAAAATAGTGCTGATTAATTATATATTTAATTATCTTTAATAATGTCTCAGTATCTTTAATCCCCTGTTATAAATTTTCCAACTCAGAGCTTCGCTGCTCTTATTTTCAATACTGGGGCCAAAGATACATAATTATTCAACCCTGGTGGGTTATAAGCTTCCAAATGAAGTTGCCATAATAACTCTTTGTACTCAATTGTCTCCTCCCATTGTCCACCACGATATCTTTGTTTACTACCTCTAACACAAAGAAGGTATAATCAGCTTCTTCACATTTTATTTTATGCTTGTACAGAGCATTACACATATCTTTTGTCTTCATCTCATAGTTATGCTCGTAGATTCTATCTCTTAGTCTTCTTTCAGACTTCCCCACATAAAATGCCTCACATTTCTTACAAATACTTAGGTATATTATACCTTTTGTTTGACAATTAACATATTGCTTACTCTGCACTAATATGTCCCTACTTTTCACATAAATTTATATCTTTATTGCAAATATTCGGCCACTGGGAGCACCTCCCACATTTATATGTGCCTTTTCTCTCCCTGGAAGTATTGTTTTCCTTAATTCTTCTTTCAAACAAATTTTTCAAATTTCTCCCTTTTCTATATGTACATTTCAAGGGTTGTATAAACAGACTTCTTAAATCAGAGAATTCACCAAACTGTACCCATTCTTCCTCCACTATTCTTTGTATGACCTTAGCCTCCCACTATAATCTGTTATAAAGTTATTTCTTAACTCAAAATTGTTTTTGTCGAGGTTGGTCACCTTCTCAAGGTCATCTTCCTGTCCTAAAATAGGCCGATATTTGTCCACTCTTCCTTCCCTTACTTCCTTCTCAATTTCATCTATTAATTTCCTTGGGTAGCCTCTATCTAAAACATCCCTCTTAGTTTCATACACTCTTCCTCATAATCACTGTCCCTAGAGGTCATCCATCTACCTCGAACATACTGCCCTTTTACTATTCCCATTTTGTGGTGGTGGGGTGTGGAAATACAGCAAACCTTGGGTCCTGGTCATCTTCATAACAGACATTATTGCATATATATCAGGCCAAAACAGACAATGACACTAAAGATACACTCCACAGTCAAATGATACAGAGCTCTTTCACCCACTGACATGAGGCATCGCGGAGTACAAAATACATTGGATAGTCGCCCTTATACACTTCCTTCAGAGTCAGTTCAAGTCACTTAATCAATAAACCTGCTCATAGTTAAGTAGACAGTGCTCCAGGTCTTGATGATAACGTGACATATACTGATCAGTGTTGCATACATTACTTAATGGAAACAATAATACACCAACGATGTGTTAATGTATCTACAATATTGGTAAATACAATCAGTATCCGGACACATAGTTGATAATTGTTGAGAGTGCACCTTAGGATGTAGTGTGTTGATCAGGTTATTGTATATCGATGTGTATATTAGTAGCATTACGATAACAAAGCATGGAATCAATAGGTACTATTTAAGCATATATTTCACAATTGTGAATGTAAACGTGTGGAGGAGACATCCGTAACCTTCTCTGGTTCCACTGGATCACACACGCACACGCATACCGCATGTCCGGATTGTGTGTTACGCGCACGCCGCATACGCATATCCGTATTCCGCTTATATATGTTTACAGTGTCTGTGTGGTTACGTGTTTTGCGCTACTTGTGACTATTCCGCAACATATGTCTGATCCGTTGACGGACGGTGCAGAAAGCACTGACAGCTTTATATATGTAACGGTGTTTGCAGCATGGACGCTTTACGCACACGCACATCTATATGTTCTATAGTCATGATTCCAACGTGACTGCAGTCACGCTTGAGACTTACTGTGACCAGTGCACGTTAGATGTTCGTTGTCATTAATATGCATACCCGTGGTACCTATGTACATTTGCATATCACCCCCCCCCGCACACACGCACGTCACAGGCATCCATTCCCCTGCTGGGAAAGGTGCGGTACTGCATGTTGAACATTCCTAATTCCCCCTCGCTCATGGCCCAGGATGCATATGTCGTCACCACAGGGCTGTTCAGATGACAGCTGCTTATATCCCATATGCATACAGGCCTTCGATTGTCAGGGTGTTGCTGTGGTGCTTTGGGTTTGGTCTTGTCCGCCCACAGTACGGGACCGCCCTGACCCTGTACGAATGTTAGATGAGTCACATGGGCACGTTTTGTCCGTGTCCATGGTACTATGTCACGCCCCCAATTAGTCTTAACCGTGCGCCGAATGTCCGTGTATCCGCTGTAGATCTCGTTATACTAATTGCACACGGTCTGATCAAGTAACCTACTGCCATTACTAACCCTCCGTATGTATGGGCTGTGTCGCAATATTACAAGGGTTTGACATTGCGTGACGACGCTCACTGAGCCACAGACATGTCCGCTGCTTTTTTGGCCCGGTTCCGCTGTGCTACACACATTTAACATGGCGTAACAGGTTGAATAGCTCAGACACGAGGACATCGGGTTGTCCGTCGTTGTCTATTATTGAATGTCTCTGTGGAGTTTGTTTCACAAAGCGACACATTGTCGGCATTGTTAACGGACATCTCGCAGTACGCCCGCACCGACGCTGGTGACGAGTGTCTGCCTTTGGCCGGCGATCAGGCATTATGCTGTGCCATTCTGTCTGGGGATATATGGTTTCCTTCCTTACGTAGATGATGTGCCATACTAGCAATGACCCTAGCGATGACCCGCTGCCTAGGTGTGGGTACTGCTGTATTACCCACGAGAAGAGTGGCCTTAGGGTAAGTGGTGACCTAGGCAGAGGTTGCCACCGATACGTCACCCGCCACCCCCCTCCTGGTCTACCCACACCACATAGAGTCTGGAAAGGTGCCCCGAGTATAGCAACACCCCAGACGGCTACCTACTTGGCCTATGCCTAAGGCCGGCTATGTGTGTGGTCCCTTGGGCATCGGACTCGGGAACGTGGCACGTCCGCCGCTGGTATGTCCAGCATTACCCACATCCGCTCCAAGGCAGTTAACACAACATCCATGGGTCCACATGGTGTCCCAGCTGTGCACTCCGGGAACTCTATGGGGAATTTAACCCACACTTCGGACAGCTGTGTAATCCTAGCCTCACCTCAGGATACCCACCTGAGTAGTAGCACAGGGCGACTGTAGTCACACTCCACATAGATGGTGCCTCCACTGACCCTGGGTATTACCATACCATTAGTTTGACAAGCCTTATCTGCAAAGCCATGGAGATGGATCATAATGGGACACATAGATGAGGACATAGGGGACCCGCATACTTTGGATACAACCCAGTTTAGCTTGGTCATAGTCAGATCATGCCCTTTACACGTGTTTCACTTTGTAGAATCAGTCACCAAGGCCATTGCTGAGGGTAAACCAGTCCATACAGCCTACCTCAACCGGCAGAGGCCGCCGACACAATACCCCTCGGTATACTTGATAAACCCGTCATCTTGAATGTAAGTCCATACATCGCCCTATGGGTTGCAAACGGGCTAGGTCACAGAACACACATGGCCATAGTTGCTGGCGCCATGTCATACTCACAGCCAGTCACAGGTGGTGTCCCATGGGGCTCAGTCCTGGGTCCACTATTTCCAGCATCTACGTTTCCAATGTACACGCACACACAAGGGGGTTATGGGTGACAATGTTTGCATACGACTGCAAACCGGATGCCAAGGTCAGACACACATCTGACACAGATATCCTTCAGGAGTGCCTCACAGATGTGGATAAGTGGTACCAGAGACATGTCCTACAGCTAAATGCCAGGAAATGCATAGGCATACCCTTCGGGATGAACAAGGTTACCCCGAGCTACCATATAGGTGGCAGTCCACTGAACACGGAGGGGTTACCAGTGATCTGGGGACACGTGTTGTTGTTAACCGCTCGTTAGACACACATGTTGCTAACATAGTTGGGGAGACCTTCCACAATGGCCACAACATCATGAAGGGATTCACATGTAGTTCACGGGAGGTCATTGATCCCTTGTACTCATCACCAATAGACCTATGATTGGGTACAATGCCCCGCTCAGAATGTATCTGACCCAACACCTGCAGCAGCTGGAAAGGCAACAACAGTTCTTCGACAAACGGATGCAGGGTCTCAGGTATATGTGTTATACTGACCGACTGAAAGTATTCCAGCTGTATACAGTTGCATACCAGTTGCCCAGAGGTGACCCGTGCCTGGCATGCACGGCCAGGTCGAACCCAGATCTGATGACTATGCTTCACGAAATAAGGTAGATCCTCAGAACCACAAGGGCAGCTGACGACACCTTGACACTGTCATTAATCGAACGTGTTGTTGGGACGGATTCATCACCCGGACACTCACTATGCTGTGGAACGACATCCCAGTACATGTAAGGGCAAGCACCTCGCTGGCCTTCTGTTAGTATTTACACATGGATGTCTGCATTGATTTATTTCTGTAACCTTGTAAATGAATGTTACATTAGCACATTGTGAATCTTTACATTTCGTTGGTCTATTTTACAGTACTCATATTCATACGGTTTATGTGTATATATTATGGTTCATTCATATTACTAGGTGTCTGCAGTTCTGTTAATATATTGGCACAATCCGTAGGACATATACATGTAGCTTACACAGTCAGAGATTTGGAAAACATTTTATGTTGGTTCATGTTTCATATATGTACATATTTTTCCATTTTCCGTGAATACTGTACCTTCGGAGCAATGTCTGTTGTCCTCACTGTGTGGGATGTGTAACCCAAGTAAGGTTTGTTCGCTTGTCTGCCTTTAAGGCATGTAATTAGTACCTAGCACATCTAATGTACCAACCAATTAATGCTTGTAAATTTAGTAGGTTGAACTACATTGTATGTAGTCTGAATAAGTCTGCTTATGAAGCAGACGAAGTGTGCTCCAATACACTATGGTGACTGCCTTTAATTCTTGGTGTGCTCTGGTTGGTCACTGACGGTCCCTACAGTACCTCCTTTGCTTTGGACTTCATCGGCTGGTTGTCTGTGTTTCTTGTATGGAGAATGTCAACTGTAGTCCCTATGTGTATGAGTTGTGTAATGCTTTACTACGGCAGTGTAATTCCACCGGTTTGCATTTATGTGTGCCATCTTAGTCATACGCTTGTCCATCCATGTGAATTGCCTACTATACACTGGTATGGGGCTGTACACATTTCACACCTGCATTTTGCATTCCCCGGAGTATGGTGTGCATTATTAGTGGAGAGTGACGATGTGTTACGCACACGCCCCTCCCACGGGCGGACAAAGGATTGCCTTTGAAACAACACCGAGGCCTGATTCTACATACCCAGACTCCCTTGACTGCAACAGTGGACAGTACCCATTACACATCCTTCATGTGTGCTGCAGTGTGATGTGGACGCAGCTGTATGGACCCGATACCCTGGGTATTTCTGTGCATGTGTGCTGTAGTTCATGGACAGCTATCATCAACATTGAACACGCTATGCGTCTATGTGTACCTGTGACGTGGTGACGACAATTAGATCACATGAGTAATGCAGGAAGCTAGCAGGCATGCTCTGAACAGAAATTTTGGGTCCTACAATGGACACCGATGTGCATTTGTCAAGTTAGATGTTGCTGGACTGTGTCCACCTGCCCAGTGCTTTTCACTGCTGGTGTATGTTCCCCAATCGCGATGTCTGTTTGACTACCCATTCCACATGGTGCTACATAACCGCTGCGTTAGTACTGTGTACAAATGACATACATCCAAAGATGGTGGTTACCAACTGCTTCATATAAACCTCAGACATCCCAATGGGACATATCCGTCACTATATTTCCAATATAACACCACCAGAACATGTTGCTTACCTATGCATTCATGTAACCGTGTTGTCTTCGTAGGTGGAATGCCATAGTTTACACATCCCACGTGACGCTGTGTGTGTGCCATTAGTATGTGTTCCACAGGTCGCACATCTGTTCCGCTGTATGGTAGCGGTGCTCCTCAGTCTGTTGCTGGCAGATTGAGTGCTGTGTACGCCGGTGTTGGCACGAGAGTCCGGCTCTGTATGTGGAATGTCAACTGTGGTCCCTATGTGTATTTCCTGTGTCATGCCTTACCGAGGCTATGTCATTTACCCGGTTTGCAGTTGTGGGTGCCATCCTGGCCATACGGGTGTCCATCCATGACAATTGCCTACTGGACACTAGTATAGGGCTGTACACATTCCACACCTACATTTAGCATTCTCCGGAGTATGTTTTGCATTATTAGCGGGAGTAAGGCAGGTGTTACGACACATCCCTCCCACAGGGCGGAGGAAGGATTGCTCATGAAACAACACCGAGCACAGAGTCTACATACCCAGAATCCCTTGACCGCGACAATTGATAGTACCCATTACACATCCGTCCTCTGTGCGGAAGTGTGATGTGGATGCAGTGCTATGGACCCGGTACCCTGTGTAATTCTGTGCATCTGTGCTGCATTACATGGACAGCTATCAGCAACATTAAACACGCTTATGTGCATATGTGTACCTGTGACGCCAATGAGTTCACTTAAGTGTTGAAAGAATGCGCATTCCTGTCTTTAGACAAATTTTTGGGTCCTACATTGGACACCACTGTGCATATGTAAAGTGTAGAGCTTGTCGGACTGTGTCCTTGTGAGAAGTGGGTTTCACTGAGACTGTGTGTTCAGGAATCGCGGATGTCTGTTGGACTACCCATTCCACATGGTGCTACATAACCAGGTGATGTAGTACTGTGGACAAATTACATACATCCAACGATGCTGGTTAGCAAATACTCAATTTAAACCGCAGACGTCCCACTGGGACATATCCGCCACTGTATTTCCACTATAACACCACCAGAACATGTTGCTTACCTATGCATTCATTTAACCATGTTGTCTTCATAGGTGGGAAAGCCATAGTTTACATATCCTACTTGACGTTGTGTGTGTGCCATTAGTATGTGTTCCACAGGTCGCACATCTGTTACGCTTGTACGGTAGCGGTGCTCCTCAGTCTGTTGCTGGCAGATTGAGTGCTGTGTACGCCGGTGTTGGCACGACGGTCCTGCTTTGTATGTGGAATGTCAACTGTAGTCCCTATGTGTATTTCCTGTGTTATGCCTTCCCGCTGCTATGTCATTTACCCGTGTTCGCAGTTGTGGGTGCCATTCTGGCCATACGGGTGTCCATCCATGACAATTGCCTACTGGACACTACTATAGGGCTGTACACATTCCACACCTACATTTAGCATTCTCCGGAGTATGGTTTGCATTATTAGCGGAGAGTAAGGCAGGTGCTACGAGAAATCCCTCCCACAGGGCGGGTGAATGATTGCCTGCGAAACAACACCGAGCACAGAGTCTTCATACCCAGAATCCCTTGACCGCAACAATTGCTAGTACCCATTACACATCCGTCATGTGCGGAAGTGTGATGTGGATGCAGTTCTATGGACCCGGTACCCTGGGTTTTTCTGTGCATCTGTGCTGCATTACATGGAGAGCTATCAGCAACATTAAACACGCTATGTGCATATGTGTACCTGTGACTACAATGAGTTCCGTTAGGTGATTAAAGAAGGCGGAAGAGCTGTCTTTAGACAAATTTTTGGGTCCTACAATGGACACCACTGTGCATATGTAAAGTGTAGAGCTTGACGGACTGTGTCCTTGTGAGCATTGGATTTCACTGATACTGTGTGTTCAGGTATCGCGGATGTCTGTTTGACTACCCATTCCACATGGTGCTACATAACCAGCTGATTTAGTACTGTGAACAATTGACATACATCCAAAGATGCTGGTTACCAACTGCTTCATATAAACCGCAGACATCCCAATGGGACATATCCGTCACTGTATTTCCAATATAACACCACCAGAACATGTTGCTTACCTATGCATTCATTTAACCATGTTGTCTTCATAGGTGGGAATGCCATAGCTTACATATCCTACTTGACGCTGTGTGTGTGCCATTAGTATGTGTTCCACAGGTCGTACATCTGTTCCGCTGTACGGTAGCGGGTGCTCCTCAGTCTGTTGCTGGCAGACTGAGTGCTGTGTACGCCGGTGTTGGCACGAGAGTCCGGCTCTGTATGTGGAATGTCAACTGTGGTCCCTATGTGTATTTCCTGTGTCATGCCTTACCGCTGCTATGTCATTTACCCGGTTTGCAGTTGTGGGTGCCATCCTGACATACGGGTGTCCATCCATGACAATTGCCTACTGGACACTACTATAGGGCTGTACACATTCCACACCTACATTTAGCATTCTCCGGAGTATGTTTTGCATTATTAGCGGGAGTGAGGCAGGTGCTACAAGACACATCCCTCCCACAGGGCGGAGGAAGGATTGCTCATGTAAACAACACCGAGCACAGTGTCTACATACCCAGAATCCCTTGACTGCAACAATTGACAGTACCCATTACACATCCGCCATGTGTGCGGAGGTGTGATGTGGATGCAGTTGTATGGACCCGGTACCCTGGGTATTTCTGTGCATCTGTGCTGCATTACATGCACAGCTATCAGCAACATTAAACACTCTGGCGGTGCATATGTGTACCTGTGACGACAATGAGTTCAGGTACGCATTGAAATAAGACATAATTTGGTTCTTTCCACAATTTTTGGGTCCTACAATGGACACCACTGTGCATATGTAAAGTGTAGAGCTTGTCGGACTGTGTCCTTGTGAGCAGTGGGTTTCACTGATGCTGTGTGTTCAGCAATTGTGTATGTGTGCTTGACTACCCATACTGTGTTGTGCTACAGGAAACATGTCTTCCGACACCAGAAACCAATGCTATACATCCATTGTTGCAGGTTAACAACCACTTTCATACCATACCCAGAGGTCACGATTGGGAGGTATTGCCACTTTATTATCGGAACAACACCCCAGACTGTGTACATCATGGGAACTTTAGGCCAGTCTTACCGCCATTTCCAATTGTAATTGGCAGACACATGTCAATACATGTATGATAACACATATTGTCATGCAGAAGTTGATCTATGTTATTTGGACATTGGCTTCTGCTTTTGGCATCCGCTGCTGTGAGTGTTGCCAGTTAACATACACATTGCTTGCTCAGAGGCAGACTACACACTACTGCGCAGTACTGTGGTCTCCTTTAAGGACCCTGAGCCAGTGGTCAATGGTACAGCAGCCACTGCATCAATCACATTTGCCATCTACCAGTACCTACAGGACTGCATGTACCAGGCATTCACTTACCCAACTGTGGTTCATTGTACCAATGCCAAGCGTCCAGTGTGGTGTACCCCAGCCATACACATGATGTACAACACGAGGAGGTGGCTACTACAGGGTGGAGCAGACACCTTGTGAGGTGTGACACCCTTGGTCATCATATGTGTAGAGTTACACAATGTCATGGGATTGTCCAGGGCACATTCCACAGATATACCTACATGGACCTGGCTGACAATCATACCACCTTCAGTTGCTATGCTCGACACCTGTGAGGTCACTACCACATATGCTCTGACTGGGTTCACATAGAGGTGGGGTTTACTCAACATACACACATTGCCGACATACAGGCTGACAGGTCCAGTGAGGACATCTCCACACCCTCCACCACACATGTGGAGATGTCTGTACCAGCGGTTTGTGGTCACCAAATGTTCTGTGACACACAGGTGGGACATGCTCTCTCCAGGGTAGTGTGAATAGCATCCATGAGACCAGATGGTGAGCCCGCTGTGTACTCCACTATCTCATTTGGGATTAGGACCCACAGTTAGGACAGCTATTTCTTTATAGCCTCACCTCAGGTAGGGTGCCCAGGTTGTATCGCATGACAACTGTATTCCCACATCACAGGGCCAATGCCTCCACTGAGGCTGGTTATTACTGTCCCAGTACCCTGAGGAGACCTATCTGCATAGACATGGGGTGGGATCATACTGCGGTTCGTATATGACTGCATAGGGGACATACATACTGCATCCCACACGGTTTGTCTTGTTCAGGGCGGTTCATGCCTTTAAGACATGGTTGACATTTTCGACGGTCACCCAGCCCATTGCTGGGGTGTTGCAGTCCATACAGCCTACCTCGTCCTGGCAAAGGGCTTCATAACATTACCCCTCAGGTAACGTTAATGAAACCATTGGCTGATGTGAACATGTACATCACAGAATGTGTTGTAAACTGTCTATGTGACACAACCCACATGGTCATAGTTGCTGGCTGCATGTCAGACCAACTGCCTGTCACAGGTGGTGTCCCATGGTGCCATTCCGTGGTGCACCCCTGTCATACATCTACATTTCCACGGTACAGGCACACACGGCGGTGTTATGGGTAACATTGTTTGTAGATGCTTGCAGAACAGATGCCATACTGGGACGGACATCTGACACAGATATCCTTCGCAGGGGCCTCCCGGATATGCATATCTGCTGTCAGGGACATGTCCCACAGCTGACTGGTACATAATGCAAAGTCATACCTGTCGGGGGTAGTAGGTCACCCCTGTACAACGTATAGGTGGCTGTCCACACAGCACAGGGGTGACTACCAGGGATCAGGGGACAGGGTTTGTCGGTCGCCTTTCATTCAACACACACATTGCTATCGTGGTTCTGTGGGACTTCTACATTGACCACCTGTATGTGCAGGGAGTCACATCTGACTTCACAGCCCGACACGCATACACGGTCACTATATAGCATAGAACTTCACTTATTTGCCTAAGTATGAGCTTATTGTTGTGGCAGTTTGGTAGCTTATTCTGTTTCTTGGGACATTTAGGTATTTCAGTTACGGAGATAACCGATTCAGGCTACAATTACATTAAATACGGAAATCATTATGACCTACACTCTTCGCACACTTCCCGCTTTTAATGCTTTATTTCGAACACGATGCCAATACAGGGACTGCCCTCGCAGTGGGACGGTTGGTGACCTTAGTCGCTACTCCTGTGTCGGTGCGGCGTGCTGACATGCTGCTGTACACCTTCTCTGACTATGCACACTCACAGTACATTGCTGTACGGACACGGTATTACGCTGTATCCTTTGTTCCTTGGACAGGTACATTTCGGCCGTGGGTTTTATTTGCTTCTCTGTTTAGTTGGGACGGGTACTTTGTTGCATACTCTGCGGACATTTCATTCTGCACGGGCCATGGCTGCAGCCATTTCTATTCTGGGCGGACTATGGCAGACAGCACGTTAGGTTGCTCTTCGCCTGCCTGCTTAAACACGCCTACTGACGCATCCTACTTGGGCTCGTCCCCGTACACTACGCACATGCCTGTGGTTACGGTGCACTCTCATTAATATGCATATGGCGCTACTGCGCCGGCTATGCAATGCACCGCCGGCGCAAGCCTTACGCCGGCCTTGCGCCGAGCTTCATGAATCCCAGGGATTATTTTTTTTTACTCATGGCATTTCAATTGCCTTCCAGTGACTGTTTTTATTTTTGTTATAAACTGGAAATAAACTGTGTGCACATGTGCATGCATGTGCGTGTGTTTGCGTGTGTATGCATGTGTACGTGTGTGTGTGTGTGTGTGTGTGTGTGTGTGTGTGTGTGTGTGTGTGTGTGTGTGTGTGTGTGTGTGTGCATGCATGTGTACATCTGTGCACTCAAATGTGCATGTGTAATTAGCAGCTGAGGAAAAATATACCTACACTGAGAAAGATAACATTAATTTTTTTTCAGTAGTCACATGAAATCCTCTCGTAAGAGCCTATCTTTTCAGCCAAATAAAGACATTGAAAACTGTAAGCACTTACATTATTCTGACCAAAACCACTCTTATCCTTTCATTTAACTAATATATGCAATCTAATTTGTTTTACTTTTGTACAATTTTCTAGAGTGATTGGTTGTATTACTTTAAATTTATAAAAGCACCTGTCAGGTAGTTTTCTTTTTAGCAAACTGAATTATGGTTCACTTATTTATTCTGGAGTCTTCTGACATGGTGGGATGAATTGCATGTCACGTATAATGCCATTCGAAGGTTTATGACTAGCTCTGCTTACCGAGTACACCACTATTTATTGTACAGAGGGGGGTATATTTTGTCATTGAACAACTGTATATCCTATCTACTTCCTATTTTCTTGTTTAAGGTGAGTAATAATTTATTGCCCAGCTTCACAGCCTTCTTACTTGATGTACGTTCTCAGAACAAGGACAATAGATGCCACTGTTAGAACACATTTCATATTTCTGACTGCTACAAACCATTTGCACAGCATTTTGTCATGTGTTTATTCTTCAACTTTGTTTTATGTACACAAAATTATGATCAGTTATACATGGCTATTTTAACCATTCAATTTTAAAAATCTTAACAGTTCCATTACATCAAATTAACTATTCAGCACTTGGTTACTGGTACTGTCTCTTTCTGTAGTCTGCCTATGTATTACAGCCAGCCTAAGGTAGCTGTCACCAGCTCCTTCTATTCCTTCCAGCATTCCATGCTGCTTTAAAGGCCCCAAATGTCTTACTTCTACTATTCATTCTGAACATTGATGCCTCTTATCAAACATACTTTGTCAAATTGCACTGATATCAAATCCAGTCCAACCTGCCCTAGCTTTTGTTACCATAGCAATCACATTTATCTTTCAGCGCCTTATATAGCCATATGATGCACTTCTTTTCTCTCCTCTTTTGCAGTGAGAACCTTGAGCCTCTTAGCTTCTCATCAAGTGTCATATTAATGTCCTGCATTCCCTTCATATTTTCAGACTCTTTCATGTGTACCCTCTACAGCAGTATCTATCTCTGCAGGAAATAATAGAGTACTCCATTTGCAGGCTGATCTGTGCCTTATAAGGGAGTACTATCTCTATCCTCTGTCTGAACTGTACCATCTATATAGAAGCCCCAGCATTTATTTTGCTACTGCTCTTTCATAACGTCATAGGTTCATAGGTGTTTACTAGGCTAATGACCAAAATGGCCTTTTTAAGGCTAGCCATACATCCCAAATCTCTGACAGGTCCTTGTACCCTTCATAAGTGTAAGCAGGGACTTGGGAGGTGAAACATTTACAAGAATGGGCCTGGGAGATGAACCATTTACATACTGTCTGTGTCCATTAGACATATAGGTGCCGAACTAGGGATGAATTTCTTGTTCCCCATCCAGTTGTCCAAGTTACACTTGAATTGGGTTAAGAAAGATCTCAGCTTTACATTGATGGGGAGCTCTTGGCTTGAGGACAGAGATTTTTCTATAATAATTACTCCCAGGTCATTTTTTGGTCTTCATTTTTTTAGCTTGACACATTCAGCTGCATTTTCTGTCCTTAATTGTCATTCCTCAGACATGCTACTTTACATTTTTACCATCTGACACCATTTTTTCTGTGCCACCAGTCACCCTTCTCCCTTTTCAGGCTTGTTCCTTAATCTGCCATTGCCAGCAACCTTGGTCTGATTTGTAAGGAGACTAATTCAGTTTTTCTTACTCTGCATGAAGTCAGATATGTTAATGAAGGCAACAAGAACAGAACCCCGTCTCTCAATACTTTCAGAAAGTTCATCTCTACAAAATTCTTCGATATTATCTTTTCTAATATACATCAGTGCACACAGATTTTTGCAATCTTGGTTGCATGGAACCTAAAGTGCAGATCCTTATCAAAGTTGTTGCTGAAATCAAAAATGATCACATTCACAGTTTTACCTCTATTTACTTGCCCATTAAATCAGTAAATCAAGTTTACTTGTATCAGGGTCTGTGTCTCTACCTGAATTGGAGGCAAACATTTTGAAGGCCATCCCTAGGCCTTGAGTTTGTAGGTTTAAACACACTGAACATTGTGTCTCATGTGGGTGCTGCTGCAGAGGGTATGGCTGCATAAGCTTTTGCATACCTGTGATCCCAGTCATTTTAAAAAGCTACAGTCTAAGTCTGAATAGCAAAGAGGTGTGCTCAGTGGATATAAAGTTAAAAGCAATGTATGATAAACTTGGTGTCATTATTACCAAACCGGGATGATTTTTCCCTGGATATAATTCAGCTACAAGACAAAGTAGGTGGCCTGTAGTGCACAGTAGAATACTTTTAAGCTCACCAGAAACTCTTCGAACAGCATGTCTTCTAGAATAATACTATAACAGACCTTTCATACTCTTAACTATGTACTGCATGAAATACATATAATTAAATGACACCAAAAGGATGGCAAATGCTGGGTGCAATGGGAGAATGTGTCAAGAGTTGTAACCAAAAGGTGCTGGTATAGGTAAGGTTATGACATCCAGGTCCAAAGAAGTTATAGTACCTCTTCTGGCCTATACTGATTGGTTAAAGATTATGTCTCTGTATTCAGTCTCTTTCAGGCTGCTGAGAACAGATCTTTGTCTGGCTTACAGAGCTTCCTTAGACTCAGCCCTGATGGATCTCTTGCACTTGGACAAAGCAAACAGCACCAGAAACACTAGATCCAGGGATCTGAACTTCACTTGTGACATAAACCAAACAGGCTGAACAGACAGATATATGTACCAAAGGATCACTGCACTATGGAATATGATCTTCATTCATGTAAAACAGAGTTCATCTCTGACCCCATTCAAACAAAACCATGATAATTGGATGACAAATTGTAAATTTCCCCCAGTCTGGCCTCCATGTCCCTTATGAACAGAGACCATCAATTAGAAAAGTATTATCCTAACTATCCCCCACCCCCCATAAATCCTTAACTACCTACCTACTAACATGCCCCCCCCATATGATACTTGGCATCCAAATAGTTTGGTGTCCATGGCTAAGCTTGTAAGAGCCCTAGTTCTCGTTAGCTTAGTAACAAACTATGGATCGATGGACCTATGAATTGGAATGCTATTCCTTTACTAAAGCAGCAGCTTGCTTGGTTTCTCAGAGAACCCTAGGTTTGCATCTCTATAATGACTGAACACACAAAGTTGGTCTTGGAAATAAGTCAGTTATCTGTTGTAAAAGCCAGACTCCTTGAGGGGAAAACAGTGGCAGTTAATATATGCATATTAGACAAAAAGGTCCACAGCCTGCTAGCTATATAGTTAAACTGTTGAAAGATTTCTTTTCCACTGATCTTTACAGGAGGAGAAAAGTTTATAACCCACTGTGTGGAATAATAAGAGAGTTTGCAGACATTTTTAAAATAATATTTCCAACAGAGCTAGATCCAGCATTAGGCAAGTAGGTAGTTGAGTTATTGGTCTGAAGAAGTGCTCAGTTGGGCATGAAAGTGCTCACCACATGAATTAAAGTATTTTTATTCCTGTTCTTGCTGTCATGGGTGGTCCTTTTGAAGAATATTGGTCTTTGCTGCTTTATATTTTATTGTTCTTAGGACTTTTCCACAGTGGAATACTTTTTTGCTGTTTTTGGACAGTTGTGTTGCCTTAACTTTTATGCCAGCCCTCAACCCGCTGGTTTGGGTGAACTGCTGGCTGTTGGGCTGCCACAACATTTAAGTGGTTAATTAAACAATTAAAAATGACATTACTTCTTTAAGGATGCTCTCTGTGTCTGTATGGGTGTGCATCTTTAGTACAATGTACACACACATGGATTTAAACAAGAGAGCTTCCTGCTGCTTTCTCACAGGATATGGAACTTGTTCCTAATCAACTATGGCACTTGCTGCCATGACAGACAAGTGATTTGGAATTATCCACTGTCTGGGGTGGCTGCCACAAAATTTCATTTTTTAATTAAACAATGAATAAAAAACTACATTACTTCTTTAAGGATGCATTCTGCATTTGTGTGTGTGTGTGTGTGTGTGTGTGGATCTTTAATACAATGCATACGCACATATTTAAACATTAGAACTTCCTGCTGCTTTCACACAAGATTTGGAACTTGTTCTTATTCAACTGGAGGACGTGGCTCCCATGAGAGGCAAGTAATTGGGAACTACCTGCAAGAAACAACCCTGCATCTGGTAGGGCTTTTGAGTATGCAATGCCCTAGTTAGGGATGGCAGGTTAATTAACTTGCACAAGCTCAAACTCTGTACCTTGGTTACAGGAGACAATAGCTTGAATCCTCTATACCAACTACCTGACTGCTCAGCAAGGATGCATTTTCAAAGAATGTAAGTTTCAGTGCATTTTCTAGTGCTTGTGAGTTGCGGTGCATTTTTGAAAAATTATGATTTACAGTTCATTTTCAAGGAATTGTGAGCTTCAGTGGAAGACAAGTTTACTATTACGCATGATAAGTCTGTTTTCAATGTGCAACAGTTTTGTTTGGCAAATGGCTATCAGTGCTTGTGCTAGATGATTCTGAAAGCAGTGTTAGTAGTACTACAGGTAGCATACCTTACCTTTGTTGCAGAAGGCTGTGGGGTCTATTTCAACACAATATAAATGATTGCTAATACTGTAATGTACTTTAAGGGGAATGGGGGTTGCTACACTCCTGAATGTGTCTTCCATTGGATGACATGCCTAGTAAATATGAACTTCTTGTCATTTTGCCAGACATTCCATATTGCAATATTACCAGCTTTAATGTAACATAGGTAATTTATTCATCAAGGGGAGTAAGCATTGAATTTGTAGATGAAACACTGTAATCTAAAGTTGTTTGCCAGTAGCAACATCTTCATTAGTTCTAGATCTCTTTAATGTGGAATCATTCAGATGACTTTTACTTTTGCAGAGATTGTGTATATTGTCTGATGTTTGTGGATTGTAATGATAAAAGTTTGAGTGGCTTTTTATGCTTGAATTGTTCTGAAATGGGTAGTTTTGTCATTATTGGTTCATACATATTGTTTCATTGCGTACTGAAGAAATGTTCAAAGCCTCAGATTTAAAACACACTAACATGTGGTGCTATATCATGCATGACTATAATTTAATACAATCAGGAATGTGAATAAAGAACACATACATGTATGCATAGTCCTAAAAATGAGTGCAAGAGACATATAGTTTGAAAACAACTCAAGGTAATCTTAATCCGACACTGGTCAGATGCATTTTCTTGGAAGTGACTTTCACTGCTATTACAATGACTGAGATTCAAGGGCAGAGACATTTAATTATCCATGCTAAGTCTGTTTTCATTCTGATATTGTATTGTTTTGTTTAGCAAATGACTATCAGTTTTTGTGCTATAAAATTTAAAATAAAAATTTTGATTAAATCAAAATAGATAATAGTATGCACACTGACATGTTTGAACAATTTTTATGGTAAGTTGAGAGAAATAGCTAAGTAATGGGAAACTAGTATAGCCTGGTGGGGGGGGGGGGTGACATAATCCATTACACTGCATAGGGTCCCATTTGACCATGATTCAGCTTTGTTTCCATACATTGTTGGTAGCATGTCAGAATAGTGCAGTAGTCTATTTGCTGTATACACTGATGCTCTGATATGGTATGGAAAGAGATGGGAGTTATGCTTCAGGAGGGAGAGAAGACCCAGTCTGAGCAGGGGATTCTTCACATGAAACTGTACCATCAATGAGCTCTACTCCATCATTGACAAATGGGGCAGTGAGTACCACTGATGGTATGTGTCAAAGGAAAAAACTTCAAAGACCAATACACGTAAGGTTCAGTTAAGGCACTTTAATTTACTTGTAGCAAGGAGACAAAAACATGCAAATACAAGGATTTGTCTAACTACTAACAGGAAGTATGTTCATTCTTATACCATTTTACAAGGCATGGACTTCTAAACTGACATAATCAAACACAACTTTTAGCATTGTTCTACAGCAGATGTTACTTCAGCTTTTCTGCTGACATGACTAGATTTGTGAGAAACTTTTCAGAAAAACAACCTGGCCTTGGTGACTATTAATCCATTTACAAGCATCTATTGTACAGTGTTACTTTTCAAGGTACTTTTCTAATACAGATACAAGCAAATGCTGATTGCAGTTCATATTTTCAAGCAGGCTTTGTACTAATTATCTGTAACTTCTACAGCTGTGTATTTTCTCATGGCACAGCGGAACTTCTTGTCTAAATTTCATATAAGTAGTATTGTTCTATTCATTATTTTCCTAACGCAAGCAGAAATCACCTGATTTTCAGTAAATTTCCAAGGCACAAGCAAGATTTTAGTTAACAGTACAAGGTCAGAAAGCAACTGCAGTTTGTACAGATTTATGCAGTATGAAATAGAATAAATGTGTTAACCCTAAGCTCTAAATGCACTAAGCATATTGCTAATACACACATTAATACATATTTTTCTAACATTTCCCCCCTATTAATACTTTGATTCTACTTTCAAGATAAGCATAAACAGTTTGTTTTCTTCTCCTAACCTCTTCCACTCAGGATTTGCAGTTAAGAGAGTCATTCAGTTTAAACTTATGAAAGCTTTTTAGTCTTTTAACAGTTCTTCAGACTCAGAACTTTGATATAAGGTTTCAGAAACTGACATGTCTATAAGGTCTTTAATCAGTCTTTTCATGCAGGGGATACCACAACAAACACATACTCCCAGTAGGAGCATACCTACACAAATGGCAGTCAGGATGTTCATTAGGATGGTACCCCACCCCCCCAAATCATTTCTGGAAAAAGTCCGTCAGTGGGTTTGGGCCTGGTTTGGTCATGGCTGACACTTGCTGAATTACCTCAAGATGATTGTCTATCTCGTGTTTATGGTCAGGAATATACGAACAGCATTCTTCTTGGATTAAAGTGCACGTACCACCTCTTGCCGCTAGGGTGAAGTCGAGAGCCATGTGGTTTTGGAGCACTACAGTTCTCATAGCATTCAGTTCAACAGTCACCAATTCGAGAGCAGAAAAAGTTGCATTACTCATTACTTCAAGAAGTTTCAACAGTTTTCTCAGCTCCCAGATCGATTTCACTGCTCCATATGCTGGTAATATGCCTGCCCACGATATAACGCTATCACTCAAATCCATGTGTGTCAGTCCTTTGCCTAGAGAGTGATGGTCTTTCCAACGCGCATTGATTTGTCCCACTGGATTTACAGGTTTCTTGATGACTTTTCAGACATTTCGAATTTTTCCATGAGGCAAAACTGCAATGTGTCACATGGCCGGAACCAGGTAACCCAAAAAACAACTGCTGGACCAATTATCAGGTAACCATTTGTATGCCTTTCTGCCACACACAAAATAACAATCTTCTACTTTAGTAGTAACCTTGCTATGAATATACACTCGCCCTGCATGAAACATTTTTCTATCAATTATAGATAGCTGTTTATAAAGAACAGAATTATGCTTTACTTCATCAAGTGTTTTGTGCATCAATCCAAGAAATGAATCATAGTTTGTATTACAATAAAGATCTACTTTGTTACCTTTAGAGTAACATCTATAAGGAACAGTCACATTGCAATTGCTCCAATCCACCTGAACAGTATCATTTTTATAAAAACACACAGTTCCCTTTTGTGGAACAGACAAGTGCAATGCTATTTTATCTTGTGCTGTAATGGTTGAGGTACCATAAATCAAGTTCTCTCAGGTCTCATTGACCCCTAGGGGGACTGTAGTCATTAATAACCCCCCATATGCTGTCGGCAAAGCTGTGCAAATCCAGCAATTCAAAACATTGAAAGTCTCAGCATACACATATTTAATTGCCTGGTAAGTGTTAAAGTTTGGATGCCAGTTTATGAGTAACGCTTCACATTTATTCAGTTCAGTCTGCGTGGCTGGGAAAAGAAAAGGCCACAACAAAAAGAGTATTGTCACTAATACAGTTAACAGGATGATTACGCAATACTTCTGAGGAAAGGGTTGTTCTGCATTCCTGTTTCTTCTGGACTCTATCATTTTTGCTCTTGGCATGTAACAAGAGTTTTGTCCAGTTCAAAGTTTTTAACTAATTTACAGGGCGTCAGGTGGATCCAGGAGGCACGGTCCGCAATTTTGACTGCAGTGGGTGTTGATAAAAGCACTTGATATGGACCTTCCCACTTCAGAGACACCCAATTTTTCTTCTTAACTATCTTCAGCCAGATCCACGCTCCAGGGGGCACTGCCACTTCTGATGGTCTGGTTCGTTCTTTATCTGAAACAGAATTTAACTGCAACAAATGTTTAGAATTTAACAAATTACGCATTTACTCTGCTAATGTACTGTCAGCTTCCTGGTCTGCGGGCATGAGAGATTTTCACTGAGGTATATAGTAAGCCCTTCCAAAGAGCTTTTCAAAAGGAGTCAATCCATTTGCATTCGGAACAGTTCTCATGCTCAACAGTGCCAGGGGCAGACAGTACACCCAGTTTCTCTGCATTTCTGTCATTAATTTTCTTAGCTTACTCTTTAAAATCCCATTATGCCTCTCTACTAGCCCTGCTGATTGCGGGTGATACGCACAATGATTCTTTAGAGAAATACAAAAATGTTTACTTAACTGCTGTATGGTCTGATTCACGAAGTGTGTGCCATTGTCACTGTAGATACTTTCTGGAATGCCGAATCTAGGGATGATTTCTTTAACAAGAACTATGGCCACCGTCGTAGCATCTGGATTTTTAGTCGGAAAGGCTTCCACCCATCAGGAAAACATATCTAGAATGACAAGACAATACTTCTTATTTTCACATTTATTCAACTCTATGAAATCCATACAAATAGTATGAAACGGATACGGTGGTGTAGGGAAACTCCCTTGCTTGGGCTTTAATGCCCCTTGTGCATGATGTGTATTACAGATGTGGCATAACAAACAAAATTTTTTAGAGTAGTTTGTAAATCCGTACGTCATGAACACTTGGTTCACCAGCTGTACTATCCCCCCTGTTGAGACATAGCACCGCCCATGGCTCAACAAAGCTGCATATCTAAGCAAATTAGACAGCAATATCGGTTTCCCTTCTTTAGAGATGTACAGCCCCTTTTCAAGAATTGCTCCTCGTTTTACCCATCCTTGTTTTTCTATTTGCGTAGTAAGTGTCTGCATTGTCTTTAACATTTCTAAGTCTAAAATCTCAGAGGGTTGTAGTTCCTCATTCAAAAGAAATGCTTCTGAAGCTGCCTGCTTTGCAGCTGTATCAGCTCTCGCATTACCTTTTGAAATCCTGTCCTGTTGCTTGGTATGAGCTGTGCATTTACAAATAGCTACTTTCTGAGGTAACTGAATAGATTCTAAAAGATCTAAAATAAACTGTGCATGATTGATTGGTTTCCAGTAGATGTTATCATTCCTCGATTTTTCCACTGTTGCGCAAAAACATGTACAGTAGAAAAAGCATACTGGCTGTCAGTAAAAATGTTTACACATTTATCCTTTGCTAAGGTACATGCCCGTGTCAAGGCAATGAATTCTGCTGCCTGTGCAGATAAACTATGTGGTAAAGATTTTGCTTCTATAATGTCTGTGTCAGAAACTACTGCATATCCTACTAGGTTCTGTCCTGCAGGAACCCTTTTGCATGAGCCGTCCACGTATTATGTCACCTCGGCATCATCCAAGGGAACATCCGTAAGATCTTTTCTAGGCAGTGTCTTTTGCTCAATCACCTGCAGGCAGCTGTGTGGTGTGCCATCTGCAGGGATTGGGAGCAAGGTAGAAGGGTTCAAAGTCATACATCGTTCAATTGTCATAAGAGGTTGGCTCAACAATATAGTCATACAGGAAAGATGCCTAGCAGGGGAAAGATATGCTACCTTCTCTTGCAGTAAAATAATCACGACTGCATGAGGCACTCTCAATGTGAGAGGGTGGAACAACACTACTGAGGCCGAAGCCTGTACTGCCATTGCAGCTGCAACTACTGCTTGTACACAGTGAGATAAAGACCGTGCCACTGGGTCCAGTCGTGATGAATAATAAGCAATAGGGCGTTGCCTGTCCCCATGCTGCTGTGTTAACACTGATGTCATATAACCTTGCTTATAATCTACAATTTGGAAAAAACGTTTATGATAGTTTGGTAATCCCAAAACTAATGAGGACGCTATTAACTGTTTCAGTTTGCAGAAAGCAGATTCTGCTTCTGGTGTCCATTGTATCAAATCATGTGCTGCCATAGGCTTTTTATAAATCAGGTTAGTCAACGGTGCAGATTCCAAGGCATTAGTCTTACCCAGGAAGGACATCATTTCCTTCTTGGTAGTGGGTTTTGGTGCTTGCAAAATCACTATTTTTCTGTCCTCATCTAATGTCCTACCTTCCTTGGATATTACATATCCTAGGTATTTAACTTGTTTTTTCCAAAGCTGCAGTTTATTTTTGTTTACTTTATGTCCTTCAGTGGCTAAAAATTGTAATAGCGCTATGGTATCTTCTTTACAGTCTTGCTGGGTGGGGGACGCCAGCAGGATATCGTCAACATAAAGAAAAATCTGACTACCTCTTGGTGGGGTAAATCCCGCCAAGTTGCTTGCCATGTCTTGTGAGAATATTTTTGGACTTTCACAATACCCCTGTGGTAGTCGCGTATATGTATACCTTTTCCCCTGAAATGTGAATGCAAACCAATGCTGGCTATCAGGGTGTATCGGTATCGAAAAGAACGCATTGCTGATATCTACCACAGAAAAATATTTCTGTCGACTTTTTAAATCATTCAACAGGGTGTGTGGGTCTGGCACCGTAGGTGCCCTTGGTATTACTGTGACATTTACAGCTTGTAAATCTTGGACCATACGCCACTCTCCATTCGCTTTCTTAACAGGAAATATGGGTGTGTTACATGGTGAATCAGGAGATTCTACCAGCACCCCTTCCTTGAGTAAAGCTGCTATAATAGGTTTGATTCCTACCTCTGCATCTTTCTCAAGGGATACTGTCTCTTTTGTGGTCTAAATGCTGACTTTGGCATAATAGTAACTGGTCCCGCTGTACGAATAAGTCCTACATCTGATTTTCCTGTTGACCAGAGATTTTCTGGTATATTCTGTAAGGCATTCTCTTCCTCCTTCAATAGGAGTGCCAATCTGCTGTCCTTGCTAGACTGCAAGTGTACAGATGGGTGGGTCTGAGTTATCCAATTCAGCTTCTGCACTTGTATTCTCTGTTCTGACAGTTCTAACTCTGTTTTTCCCATCTTGTGACTTTTTCTCCTAAGTCTACCCATTTTACATTCTTGTCCTTAGTTAAGCTAACATGTGGTAATCGGTTAGATTTATAGAGTGCAAAGAACTCCTGGGGCAATGAACAGCTGGCTACACTGTTCCCTTCTGTGTCCCAGTACAGATTACGTAATACCAATCTGTTTGCACGATTTCTAAACAATTCTTGCTCATATTCCTTATCAGGTCCTGGTGTATTACAATAATGCAGAGTACAGTGCAACAAATGCTGTTTATCAATGTCAAGGGAGGGGAACTTGCTAATGGCTATGTTCATCAATTCTTTGGTCACCGCTCCTGGACCAGTCGTAACCAAATCCTGGCTGTACCAATAAAACATTTCACCCTCCGATTGCACTGCAAAGGTATCAATTTGTCACTGTGCTTCCATACCCTGCATAGTCAGAACTACTGCTATACCAAATAACTGCACAAGGTCTCTGCCCAAGAAGTTTACTGGACATTTTGCAGATACAACAATTTTGCTTTTCTGGGTCAATCCTGAAACAGGATCAGTTATCACAATATTATGGGAGAGGGGCTCTGAATACAGCTGTCCATTAGCTGCATTCACTAATATGTAATCAGGTGACTCTGAATTCTCTGGCAGTTTGGAGGGATGTACCAGGGTCGGTGATGCCCCTGAGTCACACAAGAATCTGACTTCCCTCCCTTCTACCAGGAGTGTAACTTCTGGTTTCGTGTCTGCTAAATAGAGCTCTAAGCTCAATAAAGCCAAATCCAATATTTCATTTTCTTCACTATCCGTGACTTCTTGCACTTCCTCTATTTCTTCTGTCACATTCTCTACTCCCTCTATCACATACTCATTTGTCCTTTCTCTGCTATCCCCTTCTAGTGATTCCTGACTACCATATAATCAGTCCTCGCCCTCCTTATCCTCCGTGGATGCCTTCTTGTTTTTCTTGCAATCCCTTGCCAAGTGTCCTTTCTTACCACATTTAAAACATTCACCCCTTTTCTTTTGCCCTTCAAAGTCCTCTGATCATTGATCAGATTGTTTGTTTCCCTGGGAATTTCTCTTGCCCTTTTTCCTGGACTGTACTACATAAACTTCTGCTCCGTTTTCTACAGAAAATACTTGGGCTTTCTTTTTCTTTTTGCTATTAAAATGCCTTTCGGCATGCCTAGCATATTCAAGCAATGACTGTAACCTGCTTGTACGATGATCTACCATGTGTTTTGTAATAAAGCTGCTTATAGGTGCAATACTGCCTTTCAAAAATGCATTCTTTAACTGATGCTCATATGGGGAATCGTGCGTCTGGTCTTCAGGAACCTGCATTCCACAATGGTTATTAAAACATTCTAATAGTCTGGCATAATATCGGTCAATAGCTTCACCTTCCTGTTGGATGCATTGATTAATGCAAGTTCAGTCTGCCCTAGGCTTCCATTTCTCAGAGATTCGGTCTGTAAGACCTTTCACTCTGTTGTCTAACTCTGATCTGCTATGCGGGAGGGGCCTGAGCGCAATGTCACGGGGATTCCAGTCACCACTAATCATGTGCCAATCTGGTCCCACAATTTGTCTGACTACTTTTTCTACCTCTTCTCCATTTAAATTATAGCTCAGCCTCATTCCTTGCAACTCTTCTAAGAACTTTCTAAAATTAACTTTTGGATGGGTAATTCCCTCAGTGGTTTTCTGGATGTCTTCCGGAGTCCAGGGTCTATACACTAGAATAATTGGGCCCTGACCTTCTTGCCCTGCCTGAGGATTAGGCACTTCTATAAGTGGGCATATTTCTTCTTCACTCATAAATCGTGAATTTCTACCCATTTGATATAACTCAATGTCCCCTTTTGAGTTTCCTGCCCGTGTTCGAGACCTGGTCTCGACGGGATCTCTAATAAACCGTTTCGTTTTTGTAGTGTCTCTACTCATAGTGACAGCAGGATATCGCAGGGGTGGACTAATTTGTTTACTTGCCTCATATTCTGGTAAAGGAGGTGGAGGGGCTGACACTATTACTAAGTTATTGTCCTCCTTATCTAAAAACATTGCTTTTGAATTATTACTCTTTTGTTCCCTTCGGTTTACTTCCTCAATCCACCTGTGTGCCTGGGGAATTCCTAATTGACGTTGCTTTTTTACCCAACCTCTAGAATTGGTTTTAAGCTGTTTGACAAGTTTGACAAGTGAGGATTTTTCTAGTTTACCATTAAATTCATACTTATTAACCCATTTTGATTAGTATTTAATATTATCAGCACACTATGACTGCATGTATTTCGCGTCTTCGGTTAACGGCGGATTTTGGGACCTTTTTGTACAATTATTACCCATTTTGTTCTACCCTTTTTAATCGTTACGTAACACCTTATTTTTTAACGTGGTACCACGGATATTTTTATAGTCTCTTCAGAATGACTGCCTACCTGCTCTGTTTCCCTGATCTATGACAAGACAGTAATCTTTCTGTCCCTGACTTATAAATAAAGTCTTAACAGAACAAATACAAATCTAGTCCCTGATCTAAAACAGAAAAAGAAGGTAGATTCACCTTATCTGAGCCTTCATGATTGATCACCTGGTTCAAGTAAACCCATCCTTCAGTTGTAGATCAGAAAGTGGCTGGCCTCTTTTGTACGACAATTCAGTCGGAGGACTTTTCAAATAAGAAGAACCGATGTGGTTTCTTCCCCTTACGGTTTCAAACCACCTGGCCTGTCTGATCTGAGGTGAAGTGAAGATTTCCGGTCCACAGGATCAATCTGTCAAAGGAAAAAACTTCAAAGACCAATACACGTAAGGTTCAGTTAAGGCACTTTAATTTACTTGCAGTAAGGAGACAAAAACATGCAAATACAAGGATTTGTCTAACAACTAACAGGAAGTATGTTCATTCTTATACTATTTTACAAGACATGGCCTTCTAAGCTGATGTAATCAAACGCAACTTTTAGCATTGTTCTACAGCAGATGTTACTTCAGATTTTCTGCTGACATGACTAGATTTGTGAGAAACTTTTCAGAAAAACAACCTGGCCTTGGTGACTATTAATCCGTTTACAAGCGTCTATTGTACAGTGTTACTTTTCAAGGTACTTTTCTAATACAGATACAAGCAAATGCTGATTGCAGTTCATATTTTCAAGCAGGCTTTGTACTAATTATCTGTAACTTCTACATCCGTATATTTTCTCATAGCACAGCGGAACTTCTTGTCTAAGTTTCATACAAGTAGTATTGTTCTATTCATTATTTTCCTAATGCAAGCAGAAATCACCTGCTTCTCAGTAAATTTCCAAAGCACAAGCAAGATTTTAGCTAACAGTACAAGGTCAGAAAGCAACTGCAGTTTGTACAGATTTATGCAGTATGAAATAGAATAAATGTGTTAACCCTAAGCTCTAAATGCACTAAGCATATTGCTAATACACACATTAATACATATTTTTCTAACAGTATGCCACAAGGGAAGATCCAACCCCCCACCCTGTAGGTAAAAACTGTCTGATGCATCCTCTCATCACCAAACAAAGTGCATTTTCATCTAAGAGATGCTTGGGAAAGTGATCATACACCACATGTTAGACAGCCTAAAGTGAAGAAAGATTACTTTAAAAACAGAGTAACTTTGAAAAATTATGTCAGTTTCAGCAAGTCATGAGCTGATTTAAATGATGAGAACTGTAGACATCAGGATAATCTAGTCTTGAAAGAAGGCAATCAGACAAGTTCCACTGATCTGCATGCATCTGACAGAAGTTCTTTTCTACCAAGCAAAGAGACTAATATTTTAAGATGGGTCTGAAAAAAACTACACTAGAGGTGAGGTTTACACTCTTTTTCTGTTCCAAAGGTAAAAACTGTCTAGGGGATGATAGGTGTTATTATCTAGTCAATGAGAATATTTATTTTACTTTGTCAATTTTCTCTTATGTAATTTCAACTGTTTGGCTGCCAGCTGTTAGACTGAGAAGTCCACATCAGGTTTACTGATAGAGTATCAATGCTTAAAAGTCCATGGATTCCAAAATATCCCAGGCTGGGGGAATTAGGAGAGTGCAGATTGTGAATTGACTTCCAGCAGGAGTGCATCTATTGATACTCTTCTTTCAGAACCAAAGAAGGTTTACCTTTAAAACCATGAATTGCAGTGGTTCGAGTGCTCATATGAGTGACTTAAAACCATGAAACTGACAATGTCGACAAACCTTCATGTTTGAATAACAGCAAATCGAACAGCAGATTCGCTGTTTTTCAAACATGAAGGTCGAAGAAAAAAAAAAGTGTAAAGCAGGGGGGCAAGCCCGCCTGCACCCCCCCATGTGGGGGCTGTGCCCCCACACACACCCTACTTTATTATTCTAACTCCGAGATCGCACTACAGTGGGGAAAGGAACCATTTCCTGATCCCCACTATAGTGCAATCTGCCCCTGAATGTCGAATGTGCTATGAGCGAATCTCACTGTGCATTCACTCATTGCACATTCGAACCTTTTTCCGTTCGGTGTTTGCAAATCTTGCAGACTATCTTTCGAAAATGTTCTGTTCGCCCTTCTGCAATACATGGTTTTAAAGGTAAACCCCAAAGAATTGCCCTTGTGCAGAATAGACTGTAAATAAGTGAACAAATCTTTTCATGAGTTTTGCTGGATGTATGTCTAATTTAGTCATTCTTTTTTAGATGAATTGTTTTTTCTTTTTGGTAAAATTTGTTTCCTTAATAAGTGTGTGTGTGTATGTGTGTGTATGTGTGTGTGTGTGTGTGTGTGTGTGTGTGTGTGTGTGTGTGTGTGTGTGTGTGTTGTCTGTAAGCTAGTATTTATTGGAAATGAGTGTTTGCCCTTTCCCCAGTATGGAACAATCTTAGAGTTGGTGTATATAATATGCAGTGGTGTAAGGGTGTAGGGGGATTGTCTCCATGCAAAAAACACTGTTGTTTCTGTTACTGGCTTTCAGAGGATAAACCAGTTTGATGTTCTGGTCTTCACTCTTTTGCCATTCAATCATATGGGATTCTAATTATAAGATATAGACATGTATATAAAAAAAAAAATATATATATATATATATATATACAAAATGGTGAACCATTTTAAATCTATCCAATTTCACTCAATGGTGAAAATCAAGCCATGTATTTTGTGTCTGTGAGATAAATACATTAATTATTATGCCAGTCTCCAACCCCTGGTTCAGAATAATACCCAATTATTAGCAAGGTAGGCCCCCTAGACACACAGTCGCTTTTCAGGGACACCCCAGGGGCAATGTTTCTGCTTCAAATGCCAGATAGCATTTTAAGGTTTGGTGCAAATGTAACATTTCTTATAGTTAAATAATGCTACTTGTACAAGTGTGCATCATTTTTAATGAATGGTTTACTGTTCTGATAATTTAATAAAAAATGTTTAAAAAATGAAAGAAAACTACATTTACAAGCTATTCTATATGTATATTTCTGTGTCAATACATCTGATACCAGAGTGCATCACAGTTAGAAAAAGTGAAATGCAATGTAAAAATGCTACATGCATTGTACTTAACTGAAACATCCAGCATCAGTCTCAAAATCAAGAAACATGAGGTCCTTCATTAGTAATTTTTCGCTTTCAGATATCCGAGTATCCCCTTTGCAAGCATCAGTTTAGTCTTCAAAGACCAAAATGTGGCAATGATCCCTGACACAACTGTCACAGAACTGTTACATAAAAGTCCACCTATCAATGATCGCACCATCTAAACAGTTCTTCTAAGTAATGGAAGAAAACATAAAAATAATAAATAAAACCAAACTAAGACACTAAAAAAGTGGCCTGAGCCCTCTACTCTTTCTCTTTCTCACCAAAAAAGTAAATGGGTAAAATGTACCCTTTGCAAAACAAAAATAAAAGTCTCATCTATTCAGACATACAGTATCTGAAAAATCACTCTTATAGAGTGGCACCATACCTGTTTTATCCGTAAGAGATAAGGAAATGTGAAAACTGCAAACCTGCAAAATCAAGGCAAAAATAAATAAATAAACAAACATGACAAAAATAAAAATAAGAAAGAGAAATCTGTTTGTTGGGGTGGTCTGATGTTATATATGCATAAAACTTTTGTACAGTATGGGTGGGAAAAAATATGACTGTTGGCTCAGACATTAATTGCCAAATTTGTTTCTTAACATTATTGTGCAAGTCATTATGCATGTTTAATACCATACCCCTAAATAATATATCAGTATATACCGACCAATACACACACGCACACTGTCCATTTATCTGCCTCTCTCTCTCTCTCTCAGTATATATATATATATATATATATATATATATATATTATTATTATTATTATTATTATTATTATATACATATATGTATCTGTCTATCTATCTATGGTGCCAAATAATTTTGAATTCTCCATTCAAGCTATCATGGTCACCAAAAGCATTAATGTCAGCCACAATTTCGACTCAGGCCAGCACACTGCTTGTAGTTATCCACTACCTAAGTAGCAGTATTAATCCTGCCTTTAGAGTGATAACAAGAGTGTAAATCTCATCTTTGGTAAGTTCACTTTCTACTGGCATCCTTCCATGAACAGCAGTGGTAGAGAAGTCCAGGGCTGTGTTGTAGGAAATGACATATTGCAGGCTCTCACAGTAGTCATTTAAGTAACTCAATAATAGCTGAATGCATCAAGTGTACACTCTGTAAAACAAGGAATACCACACTTCCATCTTCCTCATCCTGGCCGAAGAGATTGTGGACGGAATCTGTGACATCTACCTATGAAAGGGTGACCGCTCTGAGCTAATTTCCTCTTATCATTGTAACTGATGACATGATGAACTATATACCTCTTATAGAAGCCAAAGAAGTAGTACTGGGCTTTTATAAGAGAAAGATAAATGCCAAGGAATTGATACAGCTATGCAAACAAAATTTCTGAAAGCTTTAGCTTAAAAATATTGTTAACTAAAATAAAATGTTATTGGGTGATTTTAAGTACCCATACATGAATTAAAAGTAAACTCCAGTGAGCATTGTATCATATTTTTTGGTTCTATTACACAGTGGCAGCTGGTGACTTCAAATCACAGGGGGCTGCAGGAGACAGCTGAATGGGTGGGGTCAATGGGAAGGGGTGTGGCCAACTAGAAAGGGGAAGAGCTATACTCAAAACCACGAAAACTGTAACTTTCATTAAATACACTGCCCTGGGTGCCAAACTATCATTATGAGAGTCTAATCAAGACAAAATGAAGTGTAGAAGAAAGAATAGTTCAATGCATCGGCTGCATGACAGCTTACTTAATATCTAGATGGAAAAAAGGTTGTGAGGCATGAAAAAATAAATTGCTTTTTAAATAAATTACTTTAATGTCAGTCAAACTCAAGTATAAGAAAAACAAGCAGTGCTCATCTCAAACCACTTCTCCTTGCACTGCAGTCCTAATTATAAATTATATTCAGCTTTATTAAAGTACCAAGTAACATGCTGAAAGTAGCAATCTCTGCGATACCCCCACTTGTAAAAAAGTTTCTTAAACAAAAAATACCTGCTGCCTGACAACAACTATCTACTTGTTTCATGGAGAAAACATGATCAAAATAAAAAATGAAAAGCAAACAAGAAACAAGCTGAAGATACATTGCTTAAAGGATTACTGCACAGGTTATGGACGACACATGATAGATTGGCATTCTGTTTAGTTTACAGGTAAAGCCTGCAAAGATGACTGCAAGCCTCCAACAAATGTAATGAGGTTCTTAAAACAATGTAATCCTGTCATTTATTACAAATAATGTCATATTCATGTCAATAACCAAGGCTTATATGTTATCTAGTTATGTAAGCATTCTCTGCATGGCAACAACAGAAAGGCTTTCAATGCTGGCAATTCTTTAACAGTATGCTTATTAAAGCTTACTTGCATCTTACAATCTTAGACAAGCTTACCTGATGGTCATTAAAGCATTGCTACATAAATACAGAGCAACAGGCACTTTCTGAATAATAATAAGCATAAATCAACAGTATAAAAAATGACAGAAACCAGAACATTCTGCAAAATCAAGGACAGATGAAAAGCCACTGTAGTACTTGTGTCTACCTTGGATGGGGGGATACTCTGCACATTTTTACTACATAACTGCTCTGTGCCTTGATTGGACACATCCAGAGTCACTACATGGGGGAGTGGGGTGCAACAAGTATGTCACAATTTGAAATGTCTCTGGCTGACTGTGATGGCCCTGACACATTTGTCATACCTCTCAACCTCAGAGCAATAAATCTGGACAAAGCCATACATAGAAATGGGACAAAGGCCCCAAAATAAGGACAATTTTTAAATACTGCTCTTATAAACTTAGAAAGATAATAGAATAGTAGGTCTTGCATTAGTATGAATTTTCTGAAGGGTATGAAATCTGAAACTCAAATGTCTATCATTATTTTCTAACTTAAGCCTTTAATGATTTGCCACTAATTTGCCAAAAAACACAATTTTATGAAAAACAGACCAAAATATGATGCAAAGATATAAAATAGCTACACAATATAGCTGGGAACCTGTCAAAGAAGGGACACTTTTTAATATTAGTACTGCCAACTTGAGCAGCTGACAAAATAAAAGAATCTACATGCATTTCAACTCTGATTATTACAGTTATTTATTAATTGTAGACCCTTCACATTTTCTTCCAAAACTGCCATTTTGCGGAGGGATTATTAGGGGAACAGCAAAATTTTCAGCCAAAATCAGGGACAGTTGAGAGGTTTGGATATGCCTAATTCTATAAAGCAATTTATTTGCAGGTCCCTCTGAACCTGTTAATGCAGGAAATCTGGACACGGCCAAATATATTGGGGGAACATAAAAACAGTACAAAATATTGCTCCTTTATAAACTGAGACAGTTGATAGAATAACAGGTCTTGCTTTAGCATGCATTTTTCTGAAGGTTATGAAGTCTGAAACTCAGTGTCTGTCATTATTTAGTGACTTCTTTCTTAAATGATTAGCCAGAAAACCACAATATTTATGAGGAACAAACCAAAAATAAGAAGCAAAAATCTATTCATTCTGCAAAAATCTGGACAGTTGAAAGGTATAGCTCAGCCTCGGCTGTCTTTGAGTTTGTTGCCCATCCCCCCTCAAAAAATCATGGTCGAATGGAGCCTCCCCCCTACAGACATTCCAATGAAACATTACTTGGCTATTTCACCGCATTTACCATAAACACTAATGTGCATACTGCTTTACTTCTGTGATGATCTGGACTTCATTTGAAAGTTTTATTTTGCATTTTACAGCACAAACACTAATAGATATCTACTAAACAAAGCAATGTAGTCTCACAATGAAAAAAAGACTTAGCATTAAAACTTCTCTGCCCTTGACACTTACATTCATTGAAACAGCATTGAAACCCACATTCAAAGAAAATACATTTTGCCAGTGGCAGATAAAGATTAACTTTGGGCTGTTTTCAAATCACAAGCCCCTTGCACATGAAACATAGACATTCTCTTTGATACACCTTCCTGATTGTATTAAATTATATTCCTTGTACAATACAGTACAGTTTTAGAGGGCATTTTAAATTTGTTTTGCACATTTTTTCCAGTAAACAATGAAACAAAATGCATGCAGCAAAATGACAAAACTGCCCAATTCAGAACATTTCCATCATAGAATTCTACTCAAACTTCAACAGCCCACCAGTATCAGTAAATATTCACAATCTCTGAAGAAGTAAAAGTCATCTAAATAATTCCACATTAAAGAGATCTGTAACTAATGAAAAGGTTGCTGCTAGCAAACAACTTTATATTCCATTGTTTCATCTACAAATAAAGTGCCTGTTGGCCTTGAGGAATAAATTGCCTACGTTACACTAAAAAAATGATAAGCTAATAATTTTGCAATAGGGAATGGATGGCATGTTCATAGTTACTAGGTATCTTCACCAAAAAGGACTGCAGCATCCACCCCCTTTGCAACATAGTACAGTATCAGCAATGCATCTCTCTACTGTGGGAGTTGAACCCACAGCCTTCTACATCAAAAGCAAGTATACTACCTGCTGTGTTATTAACAATGCAAGCAGACTCAGCATAAGCAGCACTAAAATTTTGCTCCCCTGCAGCTCTCCGATACTTGTAAAATCTACTCAACACTCAGCTGTATCTCTGAACTTTGCAGCACAAGAAATCTGGAAAAAGCCAAAATTTATTGGAGGGTGGGAGAAAAGCCCAAAAAACAGGGACACATTTTAAACATTGTTTGTATAATGTTGGAAAGTTGCTAGAATAAAATGCTGTGTTACCACCATACATTTCACTGCCAAGTCTTGAACCCAGGACCCTGTGTAAAACAGTCCAAGCAACATACCACTATGCCAAATCAGCTGTCTTGTGAAAGCGTGGAAGACTGAAACTTAAATGGCTACCATTTAGTGAATTCAGTTCTCACCATAGCTGTCAACCTCTTAGCACAAAACATATGGACAAAGCCAGTAATGGGGGAATACAGCCCCCAAACATATTCAGTGAATTCAGTTCTTACCATAGCTCTCAACCTTAGCACAAACAAAAACTGGATGAAACCAATAATGGGGGAATACAGCCCCAAAAATAGGGACACTTTTCAAATATAAAAGGTTTTGTGTTACCATGTACCATGTACTTTCTGAAGAATATGATGCCTGAAATTCAAATGCTTATCATTTTTATTTATTTAACATTTGTTAACCAGGAAAGTCTGTCTTGGAACAAAAGGCAATTTTCAGTGGAAGCCCAGGGAGAAACATTCCAGACACATTTCTTTGTAAGATGGGAGGACACCAGAACACCCAGAGGAAACCCACACAAACACAGGGGGGACATGCAGACTCCACACAAAAGGCAGCCTAGCCAAGAATCAAACCAGAGAACCTGTAACTGTCAGGCAACAATGCTACCAGTGCACTACTGCACTACCGACTGTGTAAAGACAGAAAAATACAGAAACCACAGATTGTATGAGGAACAGAACAACTATAAGGCAAAAATCTGCAAACCTTTTACAAATGGTGGTGGGTAGGGAATTCAAGCTCTTGCCACCTAGGCCCAAGGTAGAGGATTCAAGCCTGTGTATCCTCTACCCACCACCATATAGCAACTGGGGCATTACACACACTCACACACACACCCTTCTCTCCTGCAGTTCCATACCTGAGAGCAAGTCTTTCCTTCTCTCCTGTAGTTCCATACATGAGAGCAAGTCCTTCCTTCTCTCCTGCAGTTACATAACTGAGAGCAAGTCCTTCCTGTAAGGTATGTCGTAGTCCATAAAACAAGAGCAAGTCCATCCATTCAGTAGAAAAGCTTGCAAGGCTTGTCCTAGTTCTTCCTGCATGCTCCAGACTGGTTCACTAGCAGTCTGGAAATGCTGTGACTGCACATGCATGATATTCCATGACTTGTGTTTGTTTTTTCTTTTATTTTATTTTCTGTTTTGTTTTACAGCTGGGGGGAGGCTGCAGTCCTGCAGCCCAATAGCACGAGCCACCCCTGCTATTACAACCTATACAATTATCAGTTTTGGTAATCTATCAATATTGGTGAGAGATGCAAACATCTGGGAATTTTGATAAACCTGATAAGTGTTTCAGTGATATAATGTGGTCCATTGACAGCACTTTCATCGAGTGCTGTTTGTTCAATGCAAAAATTGTGACATGTGTTTCACCAAACCTCGGAGGCAAGTATTTTTGCAGGGGGGGGGGTACCCCCTGCACCAATGATGTGGGGGACACTACTGTGAGATTGCATAACACTGGAGTAAAAGAAAACTCAGTTGTCAGCAAAACTCTTTTCTCTCTTTTCCCATGAGATTTACATCACTCAAGAAAAGTACTGTTGATGGATAGACTGGAAACCATGTTTCTGAGTATGCCAGTTATATAAAATGTAAAACTCTAAATGTATTATGACTCATATTTATATACCTAACCTCTAGATCTCCTAAATTATTAACCAAAAAGTATGCTTCATATGTTAGGCCAATTACTGAACACAAGTCTTTGTTATATTTATATTCTAAGGGAGATACACTTTTGACTGAAAAGATACAGACAACATTTTTTGAATGAATTCTCACATGTAATAATCTACCATATGTGGAATGGTTAAATTATTTTTCTATATTCAATAGCATATCATTTTTACCCCAGGCAGACTATGCATGGCCTACAGATCACCTGTTGATAAATAGCTGCAAATATTATTGGGCCTTGAGAAAAGCCCAAAAATAGGGACAATGTTTTAATATTGCTCTTACAAATATAGAAAGTAGATAGAATAACAGGTTTTGTATTAGCATGAATTTTCTGAAGGGTATGAAGTCTGAAAATCAAATGTCTTTCACTATTTTGTCACTTAAATCTTCAATGATTTGCTAATTATTTGCTGGAAAACCACAATTTTAGGAAAAATGGACCGAACATATGAGACATAAATCTGGACATTCTGCAAAATCTGTACAGTTGAGAGGTATGCTTCAGGGCTGGTTTAATTTGTCTATTCCACCAGCTTGGGGTCTGAAAACAGAATATTTAAGCTATGAACTTTAAACTCTGCCAAACCCTCTTGTGAGCTAAATCCTTGTAGAGGTGTATTAATTCATTAGTGGTAAGGAAACACATCCATTCTTTTATTTGTCTTTCCCTTTTCTCTTTCTCTCAATCCTGTCTTTGTTTTCACCAACTGTATATATTGTGTGAAGAATCTACCATTTAAATATTTTCCTATTTGCCCATAATATGTATTTGAATTGTTTTTTTTTTTTTTAATAACTTTGCATCTAATGCCATTAGAAAGCATATAAGCATACAAGAGACAGGAGAGTGGTGAAATGGGGAACAAGCAGAAGGAAGAACAAAGTGAAAGGCAGGCAGGAATGTACAAGAGGGATCTAGGACAGAACCATAGCTATCCATTTATTTAACAATAAAACATTATCGTATATGGGAAATATTAACTGAATGTAACTGTCACCTCCAAAGAGAGGGCTGACCACAACACAGTCATATTGTATAGCCATTTGGACAGGTGCATCATGAAGACAAATGTGTGATAAATACACAGCTATGTATGGGACAATTTTTTTTTGAGAGAGAGGAATGCTGGGAAAGGAACTTAGGTATATTTAGGTCAGGTAGGTTGGGTAGGCGAGGAAACAATCACAGACAGACAGAACTTACAAGACAAGACACAGGGATGGTGAAGAACACAAGAGGTGGGAGAACACCATGGTTGGAGTTGAGGGTGGGGACATCATGAACCCATGGACGTCAAGCTGGGTAACAGTGAGAACTGAGTCATCATCCACTGAACTGTCATCACTGTCACCTCACTGTGTCTATGGCTGATGTGTCTGACACCTGCAACTCCACATGTTATTCAGTACAATGATGGAGAGCATGTCTTCATCCAGAATAGGTGGGCATCAACAGTGTGGCACACGATCCTGTGCACCAACCCTGGCAGTTCATCGTGGGTGATAAATTCACCACCTCTGCCACTGCTCCTGGAGGGAACTACTGGCCTATCCTGTGGGGCAGAACTTCTTGAGGGGCCAGATAGTGCAGGTACAGCAGAGGGGGTGCTAGCAGGTTGCATCCCAGATGAGCGGGGCCTTGGTGCTGTAGCCTGTGGAGTAGGGGCAGGAGGATCCCACTAGACAGACCTACCACACTTTGCTCTGGGAAAAGGCAAAAGATTTAAAAAAAATAATAAGGTTAAGCACTGGGGTGAGAGAAAAACAAGGGAGAACATTAACAACTTCATATGTGACATACAATGCATTGATACAATTATTTGCCTCTATTCTGTTACCTTTACTTTCAAGGCTACCAACTCCTAACAAATACATTTTGTACTGTTAAGATTACCCAGTTCCTAACAGATGTGCACTATACTACAGATTGCAGCAAGCAATATTTGATGTGTGTATATATTGCACATATGCATGTTATAATTATACTGATAACACTGTACAGCAGGCCATTGGTGCCAATCCTTTAGAGTTCTGATGTTACATTGCAATATCGATGAAAACTTACCAGTACTGTATCTTTGGGAAGTGTGTTTTTTGAACTCACAACCTTTGACTACTATTCTCTGCCTCTGACTTGTAATCTGAGCCACGGCAGTCCCTCGGTAATAGCTTGGGCCCATGCTCATTCACTAGGAGTACAACAAACACTTTGTACTCCTGGATGCTCCATATTTGAGGACAGAACAAAACCTCTCCACAAATTCCTGCCTTGCCTACCACAGATCAAGACCAATGTAGACTGATGTTTTCCCACCAATTGCAGGTATTGCACTTACTGAAAGTGTGCATATTTTGTTTTGGAACATTTGAAAGTGTTGTGCATCACTTATCATTGTGCAAACATGGTGCTCGAGGGTGTGCACTGTTGGGCACCATGTTTGCGTGATGGCCAACAGTCTTAACTGAATGCATCCAATTTATTTATGTGGCTGTCTGTGCCCTGTCTGCTACCTGGGTGGTCCATTTGACTAGTTTGTACACTGTCTCTCTACATGCGAACCAGATGAGCATAGCCAAACATGTTTGTGCTAAGTGGCACATTGTGCAAAGAGTGGCCCCAAAAGAAAAAAGAAATAAAATGGAGAAGTAGTTGAAATGAGGGAAATAAGTCCATGACATGCACAGTAGAAATGTTAGTACACATGAAATATGATTACATAGGTCTGAATCACAACTGTCACTCCAATGCACCTTCAGAAAACAGGATGGGTGCCTTATCCATCTTTGCCACACAAACAGCTTTGCAGCAAATAAATGAAGTAATTTCTCAGGCAGCCAAGAACAACTGAATGTACAATGATATTAAGGCATGACCTGTTGTTTGTAAATGTATTTAATATATCTGGATGTAGTGCACTTAGTGATCACACAACCTGTTATTATTCCTTGGAAATATACAGATCTGCCTTACCTTTATTTGTTTTTTGGTCATTCATCAGTTATCTGATCAGTACTCAGAGACATGCAGTGTGTAAACCGGTCTACATCAGTTACCTTAAAATGTGTGAGGATATTAACTGGGAATACTATGATATGTAATTGCTATCAAATGAAGGGCAGGCTGGATGCAACAAACAAGCATAGACTGCTCTTTTGTGTGGAGTGGGCAAAGGTGAGTTCCTGTTATGGCACATGCAAGGGTTCACTGTTCTTTCAAAGAGGATGGACCCAAGCTAAGCTACTGTTATGGCACAAACAAGGATATGTTGCTCGTGTTACTCTCCTTGTTTTGCATCCTGCTCTTTTGATCTTGTGAGACTTGTGAAGTCAGAAACCGCAAAGTGTTTCATTACTTTCTAACTTCCCTCTGTTATGATTTCCTATTACAAATGTATAGTGTGAAACTGGGGGCATGCCGTGATCATCAGTACTTTGGGGAGGTATCAACATCTGAATCTTTGATGCATGAGGCCTACTACTTGCTAATGAACACATACAAGTCAAATAACTCTCTGATGTCATGTACATTAATTTGTGTTCAAATCTACCACCTTTTACTTACTTACATGAACTACAAAATGAAAAGGCACCTCACCTGTCATGTTTAATCATAGCCTCACCTCAGGCTTTGTGCCCACTTTGTGGCACACAGCTACAGTTATCCCACTCCACAAGGGGGCATCCACCTTGGATCCCGGGAACTACTGCCCCATCAGTCTGATGAGCCTGATCTGCAAGGCCATGGAATGTATTATCATGGAACTTATAAACATAGACATTGGCATCCTTCCAACACTGGACCCCACCCAGTTTGGGTTCATGAGGGGCTGATCTTGTCTCCTGAACCTGACTGACTTCTTTGAATCAGTTTCCAGAGCGTGGACGAGGGTAAGGCAGTCCAGACAGCCTATCTGGACCTTGCCAAGGCCCTTGACACCATCCCCCACTCTGGAATCATAGATAGACTTACTAAGCTGGGCAATAATTCCTTCATCACTTGATGGGTTGCCAACTGGCTTACTGACAGAACCCACATTGGGCTCAAGCTCAATGCCAAGAAATGTATAGTTATCCCTTTTTGGAAAAAACATGTACCTGTGAATTACCACATAGTTGGCAGTACACTAAACACCGAAAGTGTGATAAGAGACTTAGGGACACAGGTGGACAGTGGTCTCACCTTCGATAACCACATCGCCAGAACAGTCAGAAAATCCTTCTATGTTGCATACCTCATCACTAAGGGCTTTTCATCCAGAAAAAGGAGGTCATTGTCCCACTGTACTCATCCCTCATTAGACCCATTATAGAATACAATGCCATGTTTGGTATGTACCTCTCAAGATATCTGCAACAACTGGAAAGGCCACAGTAATACCTCACTAAAAGAATTGCAGGCCTAAAGCAGATGCCCTATGCTGACTGCCTTAAAAAACTCCAGCTATACTCTGTTGCATATCGTCTACTCAGAGGCAATCTCTGCTTAACATACAAGGCCATGTCAAACCCAGAGCTGTTGGACATGCTACTTTTAAATAAATCTCAATCCCTCAGAGCCACAAGCTCCAGAGATCTAAACCTTGTCATCACAATAAACAAAACATGCTGGAAGGATAGGTTTCTGACGCAGAGACTCCCCAGACTCTGGAATAGACTGCCCATGCAGGTCAAGCAGAGTGCCTCTTTGGCCCTCTTCAAAAGGAACCTTGATGATTGGATGGGAGATAGGAAATTCACCCCGGGGATCATGTCAGTCACCTTGCTAGACAGGGGTCCAGAGAAGTAAATAGTGTGGGAAGAAATAGCCAGGGAGTTGTTATGGTTAGGCTTTATAGGCCCTAGGGCTGATAGCCTAGTAACAACCTATGAACCTATGAACTTTACCAAGTGATGAAATACAAGAACATGCCATAATATTATTATACAATACAGTACATGTTCATGACTTACCTTGTAAATGCAGCAGTTGCCACAGTGTCAGTTCAGGGCTGACTGTGATGCAAGCAGTACATAGCCAATACATGGGGAGGTAAAGACTGGCTCTGCGCTGAGGCCAGCAGAGGTTGCAGAGTTCCTGTACTGTGTCCCTGTCCACCCTGTAGCATTCTACAATGTCCATGTTGTGTATGTTGTAATAAGTTAAATGTAGTCTGAAAACTCTTCGCCATCTTGGCCAAGACCTATTAGCAGCAGCAGCAGCAGAAGCAGCCTTTCCAGAAATGTGTACCACATACAAATGGAGTTAGGCAGCAGCAGCTCCAAACAGTATGTCGCTGTAGACTTTCTGTGTCTGTACTCCACTACTTTTGAAATCCACAGGAAAAACACGCATGGAGTCTATATGGTTGTTCTATAACTTGTTGAATAGCTCCACCAGATTGGTTGATTAGCATGCAATTCATCTGTTTGTTTTGTAGTTAGCATCTCTGAAACACAGGCTAAGACAGATGCAATCCATTAATAATCTACTCCACTATAAAAAGGTAAATGTGCAGCTAGCCAAATTGATGGTGACGACTTCACAAAAGCAAACTCTGTCCAAAGATATCTTTACAGAGGAGTATTGAACTCTAGAAGGTATGCTCCCATTGTGTTACCTATTTAATGCATATGCTGGAATATATTAATGAAAAATGTGAAGCAAGGCTTTTACACTGTTCTCTGTATGCATTAGTTAGAAGTGTACTGATGGCATGGCCATGTTTGTCAAGCCATTTCAGAGGTACAAATGGTTGACAATACATGAAAATAGAAAGCTGTGTAATACATTTGTACATGTGTTTCAGGGACAGTTCCTTTGAAAGCATGGTAGCATTTTAAAGATTTTTATTAGCAAAATGGTTCATGTGCCTGTTCTTTTGTGGGTAGGGGAGCAAAGAAAAGTTATTATTATGCTGCAAACTCAAATTAATTCTTCTTTTGGGGGAGCACAGTTGAGTTACAACTATGGCACACACAAGGATATGTTTGCATCCTGCCTGTTGCTAGTATTTCACATCGGTAGACTGTTTTATGCTTTTCTGATGGATACTACTGACTGCCTACCCTTTTATCTGGAAATAGTTACTTTGTAGTTATGTGATACTTATTTGTATTATCAATCATTCTGTTGTCTTTTAGGACACAAAATGTCTGAGAGGTGGAGACACCCCTTCAGTGAAGCCAAGAATAATATAATTGATGACGCTGTCCATAACATGGGACATTTCTGCTGGGAAGGGGTCCTTTCAATATGCAAGAAAGGCTACGAGTATGGCAGCTGATTGTTGCCAACATCAATTCTTTGGGCAGCCACAGCTGGACATATGAATAGGTGCACCATAGTGCCACTGACATGATTACTTCTGCACGGAGGCATGCAGCTACTGTTGCCCAAGACCAAAGGTTAACCAGGGGAGGGCCTGCTACAAAACCATCTCTCATCCCCAGTGAAAATTTCCTGGCAAATATCCTCCAACATGATAGCTCATAGCAGAGTGGACCACAGCATGTATTTGATGTGGGCACCACTCCATCTGAGTCCCAGGAAAAATTTCCTGGCAAATATCCTCCAACATGATAGCTCATAGCAGAGTGGACCACAACATGTACTTGATGTGGGCACTACTCCATCTGAGTCCCAGGAGCAGCTTCCAGATACGCTTTGTTATATGACTGGTTGAATACTCTTGTATAGTAAAATAATTGAAATTAAAGTTACTTCTGTGTCACATGCCTTTTTTTGGGGGGCAGGGGGGATTGATGATTGCCACAGTGATAAGCTCAGTTTGGAGTTGTCAGCCACATTCTTGTTGAACGTACAGTTAATGCAGATATAGAGAAGTACATGTAGGACCCCATATCTTACCTTTAAATGTGATGTTGTTGCCCTTACCTCTTGCCTAACTTATTTTAAGACCGTCAGGAATCCAGTGACATATGCCTCCTGCAGATGGTAAGCCAAATAAATTTATGTCAATACTGCAGATCAATTTAAATACAAATCATAATGTGTCATTTTAGGCTTATTGTATGTATTGCTGTACAGTCTGTAATAGTGGCAGCACAGTTACTTTTTTAGCATATATTGCACCATGGTAATGCCGGTATTAATGTATGCTCATTTTTCTCCCTTTTTATTGAAGGTGATCTTGACAGTTGGGTTGTGGGCCCTGTGCCACCTGATGTCACTATCTCATCAGACACTGATGATGATTTTGGCAAAACTGAGGCACAATTGGGGGGGGGTAGAAGTTGAATCTGACACAGAGGTTGACATCCAGCCACCCCTTTCATTTTCCCTGGACACAGCCAGTAGGGCTACACCTTCCCAGTCCACTGAGCTCACAGATATTGGACAAGTGCAGGGCGAGGACATTGATCAGGGAAGTGTGGCTACTGCACCTTTAGTGCCTGTTGAGTCTGGCCATAGCCCAAGTGTGAGAGAGGTGCCATGCAGGAGGGCTGATAGGGGATCTCAGAGGGGGCCTGTTGTCCCTACTCCACCTGGTGCATGTGTTTCTTTCTGTGTCAATCAATGTATAGTTAGGGCTATCATGGAGGCACAAGCTCATTCAGAATGGCAGTCCAGACAAATGCTCAGGGTTGTGGATATGGCACAGGCTGGCATGCCTGACTGGCTCCACCATGTTGCTGATTCAGTGGATCGAATGAATGACACATATGAATGCAGTGTGTCTTTGATGGACTGAATGTGTGTGTGTCATGGAACAAGCAGTGTCTGTCATGGAATGTCTGCTGGGAGGGGAACAGCATCCTCATGGGTGTAGGTCAGCCATAACATCTAATCATGTCATGTAGTCACATGTAGTGGCAGCACTTCTACTGGTCCATCGGGGAATGTGCTGTCCACACCCAGAAGTGGTAGGCCATGGGGTCATGGTCCTGGATGTTCCCGTGAAGGGAGCAAGTCCAGCAGACATCAGTCATGTTCAGGAAGCAGCACTGCATCTGACCTTGGGTGTGGATGTGCCAGTGCAACTCCCGGCAGAGACAGTTCTTGAGGCCAGGGATGACGATGATAAACTGCCAACTCTACCATGCATGGCTCACACCTGTCCAACATACCAACATGTAGAGCTAGCACTGAACTTGGCTGTGTTGATGCAGACTCTCACACACCACTGTCACATGGATGACCCCTACAGACACACAACAGTTACATGGTTCAGCCTGCCTGTTTCCCATTCTTACTCACACACACACTCACCAAACTTTTGATCAGCCTAGGCCTCCTGCATCCCCCCATACCCACACAACACCCTGTGCAAGTGATTATAACTGTGTCATATCCCTGTTTTCTCTCTTTTGGATTAATGGATACAAAAGCTTTGTGTCTGATGCACGGGGTACATAGTTACATTAGTGCCTACTATATCTGCATTTGTTTTGTTTAACTGATACCTGTCACATATTTGTCTTGCCAAGTTATACAGTGGATAGCATCATAATGTCAGTACTTTCTAGTGTATTATCTTGTAAGGTCTGTGAAGTCAGGAACTGCAATGTGTCTCATTACTTTCTAACTTTCCCCTTTAATGATTTTTCCGGTACATACATATGGTGCATATCATAAGACACACCATCACATTCAGATCTCAGGACTGTATAATGGCACTGTGGTCAAACTCATGTATACTGACCACCAGTTACTTCTAAAACAAACAATTGCAACATGTGAGAGCTGTATCTATACTATGAATTTGCAATCAATTCTCTCACATAACAACAAACCAGATATCAAACAGGTTGTCAGGACACATTTCACCTCTTGCATATAACAAGCTAACAACACATAAACCCCCATATGTGGAGGTCCTCACTAGAAGCATACCTAAGGATCAGAGACCTCCCAAGTGAAAACCTACTGCACACACTGCAGACCCAACAAAATTCACTACACGTAATAATACACACACCAGTGTCTCAGCCAATAAGCCACAGTCAGCTGCTTGTCAGGTGCCTGGATCTGTCAGATCATGCACACACTCAAGTATCTCAACATCAATTGCTACTATGACTCTGTCATAGCCCATGTTGGAGTGAATGAATTGAGACTTTTCTCAATGGAGAAGAGAGGCATGACTGATCTCTTAGATTATGTGTCCTGGGCAGGTATGTCCCTAGCCCTAAGCAGCATTGTACCTTCACCCAGGATGATGCCTCAATATAAACAAAGCAGGATTGACTTCAACAATTGGCTTAGCTTCTGGTGTCAATCCAAGGGGATCCAGTATCTGTCAGCCTGGGAAAATATGGTGTACAGACCACACTGCTTTGCCAGAGATGGTCTTCACTTATCATCTCTTGGCTTTCGGTTACTGGCAAAGGTACTTGCCTGCCCCATAGTGCCTTTTTTTAGTCAATGTCATAACTACAAAATTCCTGAAGTAAAAAAAATCCACTAGAGAAAAACTCAAGGTTATGCTGCTTAATGCAAGGAGTGTAAATCAGAAACCGCACTCACTATATTTGAATTCACATGCAGCTCTGTAAAATTCAGAATTGTGCTGTCATGCTTGGGTAAAGTACTGAGTTTTGTAGCCTGTGTACTTAGATAGATATGGGTTTTGTTCACACTGCAATCAACTGTGTGTGTGTGTGTGTGTGTGTGTGTGTGTGTGTGTGTGTGTGTGTGTGTGTGTGTGTGTGTGTGTGTGTGTGTGTGTGTTTCTACTCAGAAGAGTAAACATGCTATCCTGCAGTTACCTCTCCAATGGCAGAGCTTGCCAGTATTTTGATACCTTCACCTGCTTACACACCCATTTCAGGCAGTCCTCCCACTTTCTTCTCTACAATATGCACTGGTGATGTCATCCACTATAAGCTGACCTGCAGAAATATAAAAGCCAGACTTGTGCTGTAGTTCTTGTGTAGAGTACTGTGTTCTGTAGTCTGTGTACTTAGATAGATAGGAGTTCTATTCTCACTGCAGTCAATTGTGTGTGTGTGTGTGTGTGTGTGTGTGTGTGTGTGTGTGTGTGTGTGAGCTGTTACTTGACATTACAGAGATCCTTTTACATCAGCATATGGAACACTTTTATCGTCATATGCTCAACAAAGTGATGTACCACTATATGCTCAAGAGACAATGCTGACGTAATCAGTTATATCAGATTATTGCATATGCTACCAGTGGAGGCTGGTGACTTCAAATCAAAGGGGGACTACAGGAGACAGCTGAATGGGTGGGGTCAATGGGAAGGGGTGTGGCCAACTAGAAAAGGGAGGAACTATGCTCAAAACCACAAAAATTAACTTTAATTAAATACGCTACCCTGGGTGCCAAACCATCATTATGAGAGTCCAATCAAGACAAAAATAAGTGTAGAAGAATAAAAATATTTCAATGCATTGGCTGCATGACAGCTTACTTAATATCTAGATGGAAACAAAAGGTTGTGAGGCATGAAAAAATAAATTACTTTTTAAATACATTACTGGAATGCCAGTCAAAATCAAGTATAAGAAAAACAAGAAGCACTCAACTCAAACCACTTCTCCTTGCACTGCAGTTCTAATTATAATTTATATTCAGCATTATTAAAGTGCCAAGTAACATGCTGAAAGTAGAAATCTCTGTGATGCCCCCACTTGGAAAAATGTTTCTTATCCAAAAAGACCTGCTGCCTGACAACTATCTACTTGTTTCATGGGGAAAACATGATCAAAGTAAAAAATGAAAAGCAAACAAGAAACAAGCTCAAGATACATTGCTTAAAGGATTAATGTACAGGTTATGGACCATACATGATTGGCATTCTGTTTAGTTTACGGGTAGAGTCTGTAGAGATGACTGGAAGTCTCCAACAAGTGTAATGAGCTTTTTAAAATAATGGAATCCTGTCCTTTAATACCCAAGGCTTATACATTATCTAGTCAAGTATTCTCTGCATGGCAACAACAGAAAGGCTTTCAATGTTGGCAATTCTTTAACAGTATGCTTATTAAAGCTTACTTGCATCTTACGATCTCAGACAAGCTTACCTTATGGTCATTAAAGCATTGCTACTTAAACACAGAGCAACTTGCACTTTCTGAGTAATAAGCATAAATCTGAGTAATAAGCATAAATCAACAGTACAAAAATATGACAGAAACCAGACCATTCTGCAAAATCAAGGACAGATGAAAAGCCACTGTAGTACTTATGTCTACCTTGGATGGGGGGACACACTGCACATTTACACTGCATAACTACTCCTTGCCTTGCTTGGACACATCCAGAGTCACTACATGGGGTAGTGGGGTGCAACATGTATGTCACAATTTGAAATGTCTCTGGCTGACTGTGATGGCCCTGACACATTTGTCATACCTCTCAACCTCAGAGCAAGAAATCTGGACAAAGCCATACACAGAAGTGGGACAAAGGCCCAAAAATAAGGACATTTTTTAAATATTGCTCTAATAAACTTAGAAAGATAATAGAATAGGTCTTGCATTAGTATGAATTTTCTGAAGGGTATAAAATCTGAAACTCAAATGTCTGTCATTATTTTCTAACTTCAGTCTTTAACGATTTGTCACTAATTGGCCAAAAAACACAATTTTATGAAAAGTGGACCAAAAATCTGATGCAAAAATATAAAATAGCCACACAATACAGCTGGGAACATGTCAAGAAAGGGACACTTTAATATTAGTACTGCTAACTTGAGCAGCTGACAAAATAAAATAATCTACATGTATTTCAAGTAATCTATAACTGATTATTACAGTTATTTCTTAATTGTAAACCCTCCATGTTTTCTTCCAAAATTGCTATTTTGCAGAGGGATTATTAGGGGGAACAGCAACATTTTGAGCCAAAATCGGGGACAGTTGAGAGGTTGGCTATGTCTAATTCTATAAAGCAATTTATTTGCATGTACCTCTCATCCTGTTAATGCAGTAAATCTGAACAAGGCCAAATATATTGGGGGAACATATAAACAGTACTAAAAATTGCTCTTGTATAAATTGAGACAGTTGATAGAATAATAGTTCTTACTTTAGCATGCACTTTTCTGAAGGTTATGAAGCCTGAAACTCAATGTATCATTATTTAGTGACTTAATTCCTAAATGATTTGCCAGAAAACTACAAATTTTATGAAGAACAAACCAAAAATAAGAAGCAAAAATCTATTCATTCTTTGAAAATCTGGACAGTTGGGAGGTATAGTTCAGTTGGGCCTGTCTGAGTTTGCTGCCCTTCCCCCCTGACAAAATCATGGTTGAATGGAGCCTCTGCAGCCATTCCAATGAACCATTACTTGGCTATTTCACTCCATTTACCATAAACACTAATGTGCATACTGCTTTACTTCTATGATGAGTTGGACTTCATTTGAAAGTTTTATTTTGTATTTTACAGCACAAACACCAAGTCATCTGCTAAACAAAGCAATGCAGTCTCACAATGAAAACTTAGCATTAAAACTTCTCTGCCCTTGAAACTCACATTCATTGAAACAGCATTGAAACACACATTCAAAGAAAATACATTTTGCCAGTAGCAGATAAAGATTAATTTTGGGCTGTTTTCAAATCATAGGCCCCTTGCATATGAAACATACATGTGCTGTCTGATACACCTTCCTCATTGTATTAAATTATATTCCTTGTACAATACAGTACAGTTGTTAGAGGGCGTTTTAAATTTGTTTTTAACATTTTTCCAGTAAGCAATGAAACAAAACGCATGCACCCATAATGGCAAAACTGCCCAGTTCAGAACATTTATCATAAAAGTCTACTCAGACTTCCACAGTCCACCATTATTAGTAAATATATGCAGAATTCTACAGTCCAACATTATCAGTAAATATGCACAATTCTACAGTCCACCATTATCAGTAAATATGCAAAATTCTACAGTCCATTATCAGTAAATATGCACAATTCTACAGTCCATTATCAGTAAATATGCACAATCTCTGAAGAAGTAAAAGTCACCTAAATAATTCCACATTAAAGAAATCTGTAACTAATGAAGAGGTTGCTGCTAGCAAACACCTTTATATTTCATGGTTTCATCGAAAAATAAAGTGTCTGTTGCCCCTCAGGAATAAATTGCCTATATTACATTAAAAAAATGATAAGCTAGCAATATTGCAAGAGGAAATGCATGGCAAACTGATAACAGACTCATAGTTAGTATCTTCACCAAGGAGAACATTCTCAGTACGGCAGCATCCACCCCTTGTGGGAGTAGAACCCACATCCTTCTGCATCAAAAGCAAGTACACAACCTGTTGTGCTATTAACAATGCAAACTAACTTCACTTAAGCAACACTAAACTTCTGTTCCCCTGCAGCTCTCAGCTCCTTGTAAAATCTACTCAATACTCAACTGCATCTCAACTTTGCAGCCCAAGAAAACTGGAAAAGCCAAAATGTATTGGGGGGGGTCAAAAGCCCAAAAACCAGGGACACATTAAACATTGCTTGTATAATCTTGGAAAGTTGCTAGAATAAAATGCTGTATTACCACCATACATTTTACTGCCAAGGTCCCTGTGCAAAACAGTCAGAGCAACATACCACTACGCCAAATCAGCTGCTTTGTGAAAGAGAAATGCTGCGTTACCACCATACATTTTACTGCCAAGGTCCCTGTGCAAAACATTCAGTGCAACATACCACTACGCCAAATCAGCTGCTTTGTAAAAGAGAGGAAGACTGAAACTTAAATGGCTATCATTTAGTGAATTCAGTTCTCACCATAGCTGTCAACCTCTTAGTACAAAACACCTGGACAAACCCAGTGATGAGGGAATACAGCCCTCAAACATATTCAGTGAATTCAGTTCTTGTCATAGCTGTCAACCTTAGCACAAAAAACCTGGATGAAGCCAATAATGGGGGAATACAGTCCCAAAAATAGGGACAAATTTCAAATATTCATCTTATAAACTTAGAAAATTGCTAGAATAAAAGGTTGTGTTATGGTTGTGTTGCTATATATTTTCTGAAGAACATGAAGTCTGAAATTCAGATGCCTGTCAATTTTACTGCTGACAGAACAAAAACAATTTTCAGCAGAGACCCAGGGAGAAATACTGCAGACACGTCTTTGTAAAATGACAGGGCACCAGAGCAAATCCACACAAACACAGGGAGTAGATGCAGACTCCACACAGAAGGCACCCCAGTCAAGAATCAAACCAGAAAACCTATAGTTGTGAGCCAACAATACTGCCACTGCACCATCAAATATGTAAGGAATTAAACATTCAGAAACCTGAAGTCTGAAATTCAAATGCCTGTCAATTTTATTTAACATTTGTTAATCAGGACAGTCTGACTTGGAACAAAAAAAACAATTTTCAGAAGAGGCCCAGGAAGAAATAATGCAGACATGTCTTTGTAACATGGGAGGACACAAAAGCAAACCCACACAAACACAGGGAGAAGATACAGACCCCCACAAAGAAGGCACCCCAGCCAAGAATCAAACCCAAGAACCGGCAGCTGTGAGGGAACAGTGCTACCACTGCACCATCAAATATCAAGCATTGCGATATTTACAAACCACAGATATTATGAGGAATAGATTAGATCAAATATGAGGCAAAAATCTGCAATTTTTTTACAAATGGTGGTGGGTAGGGAATTCAGGTCTTTAACACCTGCATACAAGGTACAGGGTTCAAGCCTGAGGTATTCCCTACCACACCACCATGAGTCTAACCACCAGTATATTGCACCTGGGGCATTTCACACACACACACACACACACACACACACACACACACACACACACACACACCTGTAGTACACCACTGCAAATCCGATATCTGTCCATAAATCCAAAGTAAACCACTGCAAATCCGATCCCTGTCCATAAATCCAAAGTAAACCACTGCAAATCCGATCCCTGTCCGTAAATCCAAAGAAAACCACTGCAAATCCGACCCTGCCCGTCACGAGATCTTCCCCTGATGAGACTGCAGCAAACTCCAATCCTGCCCGTCACGAGATCCTAAACTCCTGACTGCTGATGTTGCAGTCCGACCCCGACGTGTTTCCCCAGCAAGTTCCCAGGACAGTCTATGCAGTTTAAAACTGCAACTTCTGGGAGCTCCGTTCTTCATGTTTCCCAGTCAGGACTGCTGCTGAGACAATCTGCGCATGCTCCAGACTGTCTCAGCAGCAGTCCGGACTAGTGCGCATGCGCGAAGTCCGTGATTTTTAAAATCTTTTTTTTCTATTTATTTCTTTTTATTCCTTTTATTTCTTTATTTTAAAGTTGAGGGGGCTGCAGTCCGGAAGTCCAATAGCATGGGCCGCCTCTGCTACCATCACACCAGGGCAGCATCAGATAGTTGCTTAGAGCCCAGGCAGATGCCACCTTAGGTTCACAGGAGTTTACCAGGCTATGGGCCCTAGGGCTTTTGTAAGTCTAGCCATGTTATACCATTGTTCCCTTATTAACCAACTTGTATGGTCTATATTTGTAGCACAAGTGTAGGATCAGCACTGACTGCCCTTATCCAAGAGGGGCATGGGTGGCACACACCATGGATAAATGTATGTCTCCTATCCAGTTGTCTAAGTTGTGCTTAAATAGGGTCATTGGGGAGCCTAATTTACATGAATTGGCACTGGCAATCTCTGGGAGACATATCTGTCTCTCCAGCATGTCCTGTTAATGTCGTAGCCTAGGTTAAGAGCAACAGAGTGAGTGAATCTTGTCCCATGTGACTTGCGGATGTGCACAATTTCCATTAAGGCAGGGTGAGAGACTGCTTTGTAGGTCAAGCAAAAGTCACCTCTTAGCAGCCTATAAGGTACAGAGTACAGTGACAGGGCCTTCAGCCTGCCCGTGGAGGTCATGTTTTGAAGGACCTGAATTTTCTTGGTGAGAAACCTCTGAGATCTCTCCAGCCACTGCAGGTGTCTGGAGAGGTACATACAGAAGGGAGCACTGTGCCCTAGTTATTATTAGTGGTCTGATGAGGGATGAATGCAGGGGAGTTATAACATCCTTAGCTCTGGATGCTATGCCCTTGCTTATGAGATGTGTAACAAAGAAAGTCTTCCTTACCACTATGGACACATGGTGATTGAAGTTAAGATTACTGTCATCCTGTGTTCCCAAATCTCTCACCAAAGGGTTTGAGCTAAGGGAGGTACTATTAATATTGTAAAGTGCATGGACTTCCCCTTTGCTGAATGATAACACATGTTGTTGCATTTAGCACCAATCATTTGTCTGTGTAAGCCCTCTCTGTAGTATGTCAACACCATTGGGGGACTCAATCATTGCATCCAGTTTGCAGTCATCAGTGAACTTGATAAACCACAAGCCAACAATTTTTCCCCTGGACTTCTGAGAAATAGATTCTAGACAGTAGGGGCCCCGGCACAAATCCTTGTTTTACAACAGTGGTAACTGGTCTGCTGGTATAGGTGGAATCCCTAACTTTGACTGTATGCATTCTGTTGGTGAGCCAGTTGGCTACCCATCTAGTGACTTATAGGTTCATTCAGAGCTGGATGAGTTTCTTAATGATGCCTGAGTGGGGGATTGTGGCAAAAAATTTGGCTAAGTCCTAAGTCAAGATAGGCTGTATATACTGTTTTGCCTTCACCCAGAGCCTTGATAACATTCTCAAAGACGTCCACCAGGTTTAATAAGCATGATCTACTCTTAATGAAGCCAAATTGGATTGGGTCAAGAGTTTCAATGTCATCTATGTCTTTGTTGATAACGTCCATGATGATTCTTACCATGGCCTTCCAGATAAAGCTGGTTAGGGCTATGGGTCTATAGTTTGCAGGGTCATTTGATGGATCCCCTTTGTGCAAGGGAATTCGGTTGCTGTTTTCCACTCTGCTGGGGCAAAGCCAGTGCTTAGACTGATTGAAGAGAGTGACAAGTTGTTCTTCTAGGTCCTGTTTTTAGACCATTTAGTAGGCAGCCTGGAATGTCATCTGTTGCCATAGAATCTGTGTTTTTACATGGAGAGTGTGGGTATGACCTGCTCTTTGGAGATACTAGATAGAGGACTGGTAACAGGTATGCTTTGGGGTATGTCTGGTGGGGACAGGGGGGTGAAGTCTGCAGGCTGGTGATGTCCTTAGTGTTGGTATGAGTGGTATCATCCACTATGAATTCCGCACAAAGCTGAGATTTCCTTTTTAAATTTCTGATGTAGCTAAAGTATGCCTTGTGATTATCTTTAGCTAGGGATACTAGTTTAGCTTTGTAATTGGCTTTAGAGGACTTTACAAGATATCCAATTTGCTAGTTCAAGCTGTGGAGGGTGCCCTTCCTCTGCTGAGTCAGTTCCCTTTTGTTCTTTGACCTTAGTTTCTTCCATTTGTTGTATAACCTATTTATACTTGTTGGCTACCAGGGTGGCTTGTTCTTTTTGTGAGGACCTTGTTTTGATACTTTACGGTACAGTTGAGTCTATACATTTATACAGGTTTTATAAAGGACATTTGTGGACACCTCTGTATAGGATTCATTGTTGACAGTGGTAGCAGGAGGGTTGCAACTATTTATGGCATTGCTTAGGAAGCTATAGTTTGCTTTGGAGACATTTTTCATCCTTTTTGCTCTTGGGAGGTCAGGTATGATTGTTAATTCGAATGAGACTGAATTGTGATCAGATCTTACCAGGGAGGGCAAAATACAGGGGTTAGTGCAGAGACCCCCCTATGTTGATGAGTACTTAGTCTAGGACATTTGAGAATCTTATGGGGGTGCAAACTATCTGTTCTAGGGCATTTGTATTAATAAAGTCCAGAAAACTTAGAGCAAGCATGTTTTGTGTTTGTATGTGACTCCCAGTCAATGGAAGGATAGTTGAAGTCACCCATGACCAAGGTGTTTAGCTGTATAGTGAGTGATTCAAGTAGGTCCAGGTAGGCAAAGTGGTTCTTGTGGTTCATGGTGGGAGACCTACAGCAAACAGTGCTGTAGAAGGAGTATTTACTTGCAGTTAGTTGGACTTGGAGTAGTGTTATGGAGTCGTACTGTTTGACCAGTCTTGAGGTATATTTACTTTTTAATGAAGATGCATACACCTCCACTTTTGATTCTTTCATGCCTGTTTTGATGTCTGAATGTGTGGAAGGCATTGTAACCTTGCATGGCTGGGGGGCTCTCTGTGGCTTTAAACCATGTATCTGTGACTGCATAGACATTGACATCTTCCAAGGTAAGGAGTGCTTCCAGTGACTGCAGCTTTGGATTTACACTCCTTGCATTAAGCAGCATAACCTTCACTTTGTCTGTAGTGGATTTTTTTATGCTGCGAGTTTAGTTGTTCTCACATTACCTAAAAAGGGCACTATGGGGGAGGCAAGTACCTTTGTTGGTAATGAATTTACAACAGAAGCTAAGCCAGTTGTTGAAGTCAATCATGTTTTGTTTACATTGATGCATCATCCTGGGTGAAGGTAAAATGCTGCTTAGTGATAGGAACATACCTGCCTGGGACAGATAATCTGAGAGCTCAGTCATATCTCTCTCTCCGTATAGCACAGTGAGGTATTTCTCCTGCCATTCACTGCAACATGGACTATGACAGAGTCAAAACAGTACTTAACAGACTTCACCTCATGCATGATCTGATGGACCCTGTCACCTGACAGAAAGTTGAGTGTGACCTTGTCTTTGTGCAGCGTGTCGAGGGGGATAGCTGTTTGCCTCACTATGGAGTCACTTATGACCAAAACATTTGGTTTTGAGGTGTTTTGCCTTAGGGACTTATTGGCTGAACACTGTTGTGTGTATTATTATGTGTAGTGGATTCTGTTGTGTCTGCAGTATGTGCAGTAGGTTTGTGCTCGGAAGGTCTCTGATCTTTACGTAGGTTTCTAGCGAGTACCTTTGCGTATGTGGGTCTATGTGTTGTGAGCTTATGTGCATGAGGTGAAGTGTTTGTGCTGACAACATGTTTGATATCTATTGTGTTGTTATGTGAGAGAACTGATTCCAAAGTTATAGTATAGCTACATCTCTCACATGCCATATTAGTTTGTTTTCACAGTGACTGATTGTCAGTACACATGAGGCAATTGCTACATTGCCACAGGATGTCCATGTCAGTCAGGCTGCCTGGAGAAATTGTGGGAAACTGTTAATTCATTATGGAAGGCATATACTATAATAACTATTGGGGAGTGGGCTAGATGGACCAGGTTTTGCTGTAAGAATAACAAAAAGTAAGTATTCTTTGGAGGGCTAGTGGTAAAAAAATGTGCCAGTGTTTCACAATGCACAACTGAATTGCTTGCAGAGCAGCAGTGCAAGCTCTGAGCAGCTCTGGTAAATGCTGAAATACAAGCAAAGTTAAACAATTTAAAAAAAGTAAACAAAGGGAAAAGCCAAGTCTGAGCCTTATTCCCGCAATCCCCAACTCAGATGGGTCCTTGGCTGCACACATCTGCCACAACGGTGCAGATGGCCCATCTTAATTTAAGAGGGCTGGTTTTAGTGTTCAAATGATAACAAACAGTCTATATTCAGCAAGCCTGAAATAAGCCTATACTATAAAATGCAGAAGTACTAGACATTCAATGTGCAGAAAACTGCAATCACAACAGCAGAAAAAACAGTTTAAATAAAGCAGCAATTCAGAGGAATACTCCCACAACAGCATAGACCACAAACCTTCCTTGTGGAAATACGTGGTCTGGAACCCAAGTACATAAACCATAACTAAGACACGTTCAGAATAACAGACACAATAAGCCTTCAACCAGGAATTTACAGATTAGAAGGGTATAGGCTATCCTCTTCTTCCAAAATAATCTACACCACAAATGTGCTAATGTAAAATAACTAGTTTGGAGGCCAAGTGCTTAAATCATAACAAACACTTAGAACAACAGGCACAATAGGGACTCAACCAGCAATTCCCAGCTCAGAAGGTCTACCATCACCTCCCACAAGACTGTAGGCTGCAAACCTTCTTAATGTAAGACAACTGGCCTGAAGCCCAAGTGCTTAAACCAAAAGTAAGAGGCTTAGAGTAACAGTTACAATTTAGTGTGATACCAGACCGATGACAGTGACATGTCTTTTAATCTACCCACTTACAATATGTCATGGTTAGTAGGCCCTGTGTTATCTTGATGAGAAAACCCTGTGGTCTGTCCAGCTTCTGCATGTGTCTTGTGAGGTTCATGCAAAAAAAGAGCATTATTCTGTATTACTGTTCAGATGAGTTTGGCTACAGTACTGTCATACAATCCTGAGATTAGAATGGGATGGTGTGTCTTATTATGTTCACCATATGCATTCATTGGAAAACATTAAAGAGAAAAGCTATAAAGTAATAAGACATATTGTATTTTCTGACTTCACAACCCTTACAAGAGACTACACTAGAAATTACTGACATGACAATGCTATCCTCTGTATAATTTGGCAGGCAAATGTAAGTGACAGGTACAATTATCAGTTCAACAACACAAATATAGATATAGTAGGCACTAATGTAGCTATGCACCCTGTACAACAGACACAAAGCTTTTGTATCCCTGAATCCAAGAGAGAGACAATAGGGATATGGCACAATTATCATCCCTTGCACAGGGTGGTGAGAGGGCAGGATGCCTAGGCTGATACAAATTGTCAGTGATGTGTGTGAGGGAGAAAGGGAAGCAGGCAGAGTGTGAGTGTGTCTGCAGGTGACCTCTATGTGAAAGTGGTGTGTGAGAGTCTGCATGAACATAGCCATCCTCAGTGCTAGTTCTATGTCTTGGTATTCCAGATAGGTGTGGGTTGTGCATGGTAGAGGTGGTAGTTCATCATTGTTGCCCTATAACCATGTGATCTGGCTCTGCTAGGTGTTGCACTGGCACCTCCATGCCCAAGGTCAGACACAGTGATGCTACCTGAGTATGACTGATGTCTGCTGGATGTGCTTTCTTCAGGGGAATGCCCAGGACCATGACCCCATGGCCTGGAATGTCTGGGTGTGGACAGCACACTCACTGATGGACCAGTGGAAGTACTGCCTCTAATGGAGCATGATTGGGCATGGCCACGTTGGCTATCAGCAGATGTTGTGGCTGACCTCTGCCCACAAGGGCACCATTTCCCCTCCCAGTAGATGTTCCATTACAGACACTGTTTGTTCCATGACAGACACCCCTTGGTCCATCACAGACACTTCTCTTTCCAATGTGTTATTCATCTGATCCAGTGAATCAGTGACACGGTGGAGGCAGTCATTCATGTCAGATTGTGCCACATCCACAACCCTGGGCATTTGTCTGAAGTGCCTTTCTGAACATGTCTGCACCTCCATGATGGCCCTAAACATAAGTTGAGTGACACGGTAAGAGATACTTGCACCAGGTGGAGGAGGAGGAGGAACAGAAAGCCCTCTCTAAGAACCCCTATCAAATCTCCTGCATGGCACCTTGCCAACACTTTGACTATGGCAAGACTCAACAGGCAGTAAAGCCACAGAAGCCACACTTCCCTGTTCATTGTTCTTGCCCTCTACCTGTCCTATATCTGTGGGCTCAGTGAACTGGGTAGGCATAGGCGTACTGTCTGTGTCTGGGAAAAAAAGGGGGTGGCTGGATGTCAACTTCTGTGTTTGATTCAATCTCTGCACCCCCTTTCTGTTCCTCAGTTTTGCCACCATCATCAGTATCTGATGAGACACTGACATCAGGTGGCAGTTTTTGTGGGAAACTGTTAATTCATTCACACTCCCACTGCCATTATCACCTGTAATAAAAAGGAAGAAACACAGGCATATATTAATACCTGCTCTACTGTGGTGCAATATATGCTAAACAACTAACAGTGCATCAACACACAACAGGCCTAAAATGACACATTATGATATTTATATAAATTGATCTGCAGTACTGAAATAACTTTATTTGGCTTACCATCTGCAGGGGGTATACATTGTTGGATTCCTGAAGGCCTGAAATAAGTTAAGAAGGAGATAAGGGCAACATCATCAAATTTAACAGTAAGACATTGGGGACTGCATGTACTCCTCTATATCTACCAGAAGTGTACATTCAACAAGAACATGGGTGACAACTCCAAACTGAGCTTATCACTGTACCAATCTTCACCCCCCCCCCTCAAAAAAGACATGTGACACAGAATTAACTTTTATTTCTGTTGTTTTACTATACAACAGTATTCAACTGGTTATATAACAAAGCCTACCTGGAAGCTCTTCCTGGGACTGAGATGGAGTGGTGCCCACATCACTGACGTTGTGGACCACTCTGCTGTGAGTTGTCCTGTTGTAGGATCATAGGAGGTTACTAGTCTAATGACCCTAGGGCCCTTACATGCCTAGCCAAGTTTTATCCTTATTGCCATGGTCAGCACCTATCAACCCTGTCCAAGAGGGACATAGGTAGAACCCCTGGAGTGAACTTATGGCTACCCATCCAATCATCCATATTGCGTTTGAAGAGGGCCAATGAGGTACTCTGCTTGACATGAAGTGGGAGTCTGTTCCAAACATGTGTTAACCTCTGGGATACAAATCTGTCCCTCCAGCAGGTTATATGAATGTTGCATACCAGATTAAGGCCATTAGCACAAGTAACCAGTGTACCATTTGACTTACGGATATGCAGCATTTCCAATAAAGCAAGGTTAAAGATTGCCTTATATGCAAGGCAGAGATCACCTCTGAGCAGTCTGTATGAAACAGAATAAAGTGGCAGTTATTTCAGATGGTCTTCATAGGACAGATGCTGAAGACCTTGAATTTTTCTTGTGAGGAACCTTTGTGGTCTCTCCTATTGCTGCAGGTGCTTGGAAAGGTACATACCAAAAGGGGCATTGTACTAAATTGTTGAGCTGATGAGGGATGAGTCCAGGGAGGTTATAACTTCTTTTTTATGGAGGCAATGCTCTTACTTATGAAATGAGCACTATAGAATACCCTTCTTACTACTGTGGAGACATGGTGATTAAAGGAAAGGTTGCTGTCAACCTGTGTGCCCAGGTATTTCACCACTGAGTGCATACTTAGGGTGTTGTTATTGATATGATAGGTAGCAATAACATCACTCTTACTGAAAGGGATGATAATACATTTTTTTTGCATTGAGTTTAAGGCCATGACTTTGGCACCAGTCATTTGTTGGTGTAAGACCCTCTTGTAGGATGTTGACATCATTTGGAGATTCTGACTCCTCCCCATTTGCAGTCATCAGCAAACTTTGTTAGCCACAGACCATTAGTTTTAGCTTGCACTTCAGAGAAATACATTCTAAACAGTAGAGGTCCCAGTACTGATCCCTGTGGAACACCACTGGTTACAGGTCTGTTGTTGGAGGTGGATTTCAATATTTTGTCTATATGGGTTCTATCAGTGAGCCAGTTAATGACCTATCTAATGATAGACAGGTTGATACCTAGCTGGGTGAGTTTATCAATTATGCCTGAATGGGGAATAGTGTCAAAAGTCTTGACTAAGTCTAGATAGGCTGTGTGCATAAATTTCCCCTCATCGAGGGTAACTGTCTCATAGATGTCCACCAAGTTTAACAGGCATGATCTACTGTTGACAAATCCAAATTGAGTAGGGTCAAGTGTTTGTAGGTTACCAATATCTTTGTTGAAAAGGTCCATAGTGATTCTCTTTATGACCTTGCAGATAAGGCTAATCAGGCTAATAGGTCTAGGTCAGTGAAAGCACCACATTTGTGCAAGGGGATAATAGTGGCCTTTTTCCATTTAGCAGGGATGAAACCAGTGGTTATACTATGATTGAAAAGAGTACCCAATGGGGTTGCTAATTCTTGTTTGAGCTCATGTAAAATGCAGCCTGAGATGTTATCAGGTCTCATGGATGCTGTGTTTTTGTCATTAAAGAGGCTGTTCATGACCAGTTCTCTAGAGATACAGGGTAAAGGACAGGTGGTAGGAAAGTCTTGGGTAAATGTGGCGGGGAAGGGGGAGTGAAGTTTTCACAGAACCTGTTAGCAATGTCCATAGGCGCAGTATATGTGGTATCATTACTACCAGTTTGGTACAGATCTGAGCCTTTCCTTTTGGGTTATGTACGTAACTAAATAATGCATTTTTTTGTCCTTAGTTGAGGAAGCTAATGGGAATTCATAGCTAGCTTTGGAGGACTTCACATGAGTAATTTCCCCAGTCAATGGATGGATAGTTAAAGTTGCCCAAAACCATGATGTTTCAATGTATCTTGATAGAGTCAAGTAGAACCAAATAGACAGAGTGGGTGTCCAGATTCATGGAGGAGGTCATGTAGCTGGCAATGACATGAATAATTGCACCTGAAGTATCTCCAGGGAATCATGCTATCTAACTACTCTGGAGGTGTATTTTTCTTTAATGAATATTGATACTTTGCCTTCTTTAGTTTTCACGCCTTCAGTTTGTGGTCCAAATGTGTGGAAGGAGGTGTAGCCTAATATGGTTGGGGTGCTCTCCACAGCCATGAACCATGTCTTCATGACTGCACAAATGTCTACAGTATGTCTTCCAAGGTAAGGACTGCTTCCAATGAATGCAGTTTTGTGTTGAGTCCTAGCTTACTATTGTCATGTATTGTCAATCATTTGTACCTCTGAAATGGCTTGACATACATAGCCATGCCATCATTTCACTTCTAACTAATGGATACAGATAACAGTGTAAAAGGCTTTGCTACACATTATACATTATTATATTGCAGCGTATGCATTCATTAATATCTTCCAGCATATGCATTATGTAGGTAACAAAATGAGAGCAAATCTGCTGGAGTTCAATCCTCCTCTGAAAATATATCTTTGAAAATAATTTACTTTTCTGAACATGTAGCAAGTATCCTCACCATCAGTTTGGCTAGCTATTCATTTGCCTTCTGTAATGGAGTAGATTATTAATGGATTGCATCTGTCTTAGCCTGTGTTTTGGAGAGTCTAATTACAGCATAAGCACCTGAACTGCATGCTAAGCAACCAATCTGGTGTACCTATTTAACAAGTTATAAAGCAACCATGTAAACTCTATACTGTTTTTTTTCCTGTGGATTTCAAAAGTAGTGCAGCATGGACACAGGAAGTCTACATAGACAGAATGTCAGAGACTGTTGCTGCTTAACTCCATTTGTATGTGCTGCAGGCTGCAGGCAATGCTGCTGTCAATAGGCCTAGGCCGAGACAGAGAAGAATTTTCAGGCCACATTTAATTTATCACAGCATACATGACATGGACATTGTAGAGTGCTGCTAGGTGGACAGGGACACAGTATAGGAACCCTGTGATCTCTGCCAGCCTCAACTCAGAGTCATAGCCTTTACCTCCCCATGTATTGGACGTATACTGCTTGCATCACAGTCAGCTCTGAAATAACACTGTGGCAACTGCTGCATTTACAAGGTAAGGCATGAACATGTACTGAATTTTATAACAAGATTATGACATGTCCTTGTATTTCATCACTTTACAGTAAGCAAATACAAGGTGGGAGATTTGCACAGAAATTAATGTAACATGTGAGAGAAGAGAGTTATTTGACTTGTATGTGTCCATTAGCAGGTAGTAGGCCTTAGGCCTCAAAGACTCACACACTGAAGTGTGTCTGAAGAAGTCTTGGGATTGCCTGAGACGAAAAGAGCTTTACCCTCACAAGATCAAACAGATAGGATGAAAAACAAGGACAGTAACAAGAGCAACATATCCTTGTTTGTGCCATAACAGTAGTTCAGCCTATGCCCACCCCCTCTTGAATAACCATTATTCCCTTGCATGTGGCATGACAGGAATCCACCCTTGCTCCCCACCCTCAAAGCAGCATTCTATGCTTGTTTGTCCCATCTAATCTTCCCTTCATTTGATGGCAACTGCATATCATAATGTTCCCAGTTAATATGCTCACACATTTTAAGGTAAATGATATAGACTGGCTTACACACTGCATATCTCTGAGTACTGGTCAGATAACTCATGAATGATCAAGAAACACAGAAAGCTAGGATGCAGCTGTTTCTTTGCAAGGAATAATCACAACAGGTTGTGTCATCACTAAGTGCATTACATCCAAATATATTACATACATTTACAAATAACAGCCCATGCCTTGATATCAGTGTACATTCAGTTACACTTGGCTGTATGAGGAACTATGTCATGTATTTGTTGCAAAGCTGTTTGTTGGGCAAAGATGGATAAGTCTCCCCTCCTATTTTCTGATGATGCATTGCTGAGAGTTGGAATCCAGACCTTTGCAGACATATCTCATAACTAACATTTTCTGCTGTGTAAGTCATAGATTGATTTTCTGCATTTCAATTAATTCTGCATTTTTTTATACTTTGTTTTGTATTTTTGGGGCCACTGTTTGCACGATGCCTGCTTAGCACAAATGGCTTTGGCTATGTGCATCTAATTTGTGCATAGAGTTGCTGTGTTCAAAGCAGACAAATGGGTCACCCATGTAGCAGACAGGACCCAGACAGCCACAAATATACACTGGATGCATTCAATTAATATTATCGGCCATTGCGCAAACATATTTCCCGGCAGTATGCACTTTCCCATGCAACATGCTTGACTGATAGTAAGCAGTGTGCAGCACTTTCAAATGTTGCAAAAACAGAAAGTGCCATTCCCAGTAAGCACAATACCTGACATTGGTGAAAAAACATCATGCTACATTGACTGATCTGTGGGAGGCATGGCAAGTGGTCCTGGAGAGATTTTGAGATTCTGTGCTCAAAGATGGGGTGTCCAGGAGTCCAAAATGTTTGTTGTACTCCTAGTGAATGAACACGGGTCCAGGCTTTTGCAGAGGGACTATCATGGCTCAGATTACAAGACAGAGTCATGGAATAATCTGTCACTGGTTCTGACCAGTGCTACTAGTATTCCCTGAACTGGTGAACAATGCAGGAATCACTACAGAGACTTCAGGATGAGGAAGAGGGATGCCCTCAACCATCTGATAGAGGAATGTAGGACTGGGGGCACCCCACAGATCTGTAAGTATCACTTACAGAAACTACTTGTAAGAGTTAAAAGCTGCATATAGTCAGGATTGATATTCATAATAATATTTTGTCCTGTTTCTTTTCTGCAGCCATCACAGACTGAAAACTGAATATGCAAACCCATGTAGATAGGCTGGCATAGATGCAAGAAGCATTTGGTATGTATGATTGCTTTAGCATTAAAAGTAACAATACATTTATTGGTTTATTATACAGTTGTATCAAACTGAACATTCATTTTTCAGCTGCAATAGGAAAGTATGCATTCATTAGTCTGGAGGCCAAAACAACAGTTCACTATAACAGAGTAGTCATAGGTTGTGCCTTTCAATATCCACACTTCCCAAATAAACAACACTGTTATGTTTTCATTTATTTTGCAATGTAACGTCAGAGCTATAACACAGTGGCACCATTAGCCTGCTGTAAACTGTAATCAGTATAATTGGAACGTGCATATGTTTAATATATGCATACATCAATGATTACTTGCTGCAGTCTGTAGAATAGTGTGCATCTGTTAATAGCTAGGTAGTTTTAACAGTAAAAACAGCATTTGTTAGGAGCTGGTAGTCTTTAAAGCAAAGGTAACAGAATACAGTCAAATAATTGTATCAATGATTTGCATGGCACATATGAAGTTACTAATGTTCTCCCTTTTTTCTCTCTCTCCAACACATTTCTCTTTTACTTTTTTATTTTTTTTTTATTTTTTGTTATTTTCCTATAGTACAACAGGATAGGCATATCCCACAGGATCCTCCGGCCCTCATTCCATTGGCTACTGCACTGCTGCCCAGAACATCTGCTGCATGACCTAGTAGCACCCATCTGCTTCCCCTGAACTACCTGGCTCCTCAGGTAGTTCTGCTCTGCAGGATAGGCCAGTGGTTCCCTCTGAGAGAAGTGGCAGAGGTGGTGAGTTTATCACCAGTGATGAACTGCCAGGGTTGGTGTGTAGGATTGTGCACCACACATCTGGTGCATGGCTAAGACTGACAGAGACACAGCTGTCCATCATTGTATTAAATAACACAAGGAGAAGCAGATGCCAGACAGTAGCCATCAGTGCAGTGAGGTGACAGTTAAGACAGTCCAGTGGGTGATGACTCAATTCTCACTGTCACTCAACTTGATGTCCATGGGTTCATGGTGGCCCACCCTCACCCAAACCATGGTGTTCACCCATCTCTTGTGCCCTTCACTGTCCCTGTCTCTTATCTTGTTTGTCTTGTATGTCTGCAATTGCTTTCTCACATGCTCAACTTACCTCACCCAGACATTCCTATATCCCTTCCCCAACATTCTGCTCTCTCTCTCTCTCTCTCTCTCTCTCAAAAAAAAAAAAAAAAAAAAAAAAAGGGCATGTGTCCCACCAAAAAAACATTGTCCCACACATAGATCTCCATTTCGTGCATGTGTCTTCATGATACACTTGATTTGGTCCAATTCCCTATACAACAGATTGTGTTGTAGTCACCCCTATCTCTGGAGGTGGCAGTCCAAATTCAGCTAACATTTTTCATATATGTTCATGTTTTATTCTTGAAGAAATGCATAGATATGGTTCTTTCCTACATCCGTCCTGCACATTCCTACCTTCCTTTCACTTTTTTCTTCCCTCTGCTTGCTCACCATTTCACCACTTTCCTGCCTTTCCCATTTCTTTTCTTTAAATCATAATTTTGTGATGGTGCACATCGCACAATAATGCACAGTTATGGCAAAATGCAGTTATAAGTGTTATATACAGTTGTATCGGAAACCAGTACCATCTAGCCATATTTTAGAGACTCCATACCACCTACCACACTTCAGAATTTTGATTTACATGTAAAAGTATTTGAAATTGTTACATACACCAGGATTTAAACCCAGTACCATTTGAACGCAAAAATGAATGTATCACTGCACTAACAGATGGTAGTTGAGTAGCAGATGTTTTTGCAAATGGCAGACTTAACTGCTATTTTATACACCTGCTACTTAACTGAATCCTAGCTGCAGGAATTAATGCACTTAATGCAGCGATAAGTTCCTTTTTGGGACAAATGGTACTGGTTCTGAACACAGCTGTAGCGAATACGTTGAACTACTTTGATAGTAGCATTGCTTATTGATGCTGTGCAATGTGCAGCATCACGCACCATTGGACACTACTGCTGTATAATAGTAAATAGTTGTCTCACAATAATGCTTTATGAAACATTATAGGGGATCACACGATTCTGCTTCATACAAATTTCATGAGGAAGATATGACATTAGTGATAATGGGAGCAAGCATGGGGAGTACAAACGGAAATCTTTGCTAAACTGTGTCAGTTACTATTAATTGTATAAAATACATCTGCTAGTTGTGTGGCAGCAAGTGTTAATGCATTGTTGTTGGAGGCAGATCTTACTGGATTTAAATATGGGTGGAAGTAGTAATTTTACAAATACATATGATACTTTAAATATATCTACTTATATTGCTGCTATGTACCATTGCTTCACATTGGTGCACTGTGTTCTCCATCATACAATAATTTGTTAAAGAAAAGAAATTGGGAAGACAGGAAAGTGGTGAAATGGTGAGCGGGCAGGGGGAAGAACAAAGTGAAAGGAGGGAAGGAATGTGCAGGAAGGATGTAGGAAAGAACTATAGCTATCCTTTACTGCAAGAATAAAACATAACGATATATGCAAAATAGCTGAATTTGGACTTTCACCTCCAGAGAGAGGAGTGACCACAACAAAATTTGTCATACAAGGGAATTGGACCAAATCAAGTGTGTGATGAAGACACGTGTGAGAAAAAGAGAGCTATATATAGGACAATTTTTTTTTGTGGGACGGGTGTCCACTTTTCTTGATAGAGAGGGAGGAATGATGGGCAAGGGATGTAGGAATGTCTGAGTGAGGTAAATTGGGCAGTTGAGGAAACAATTGCAGACAGACAAGACAAATAAGACAGGAGACAGGGATGGTGAAGGACACAAGAGGTGAGTGAACACCATGGTTGGGGAGAATTTGGGATTTTCAGGTCCCATTCACGTCAAGGTGGTTGACTGTGAGAATCTAGTCTTCACCCAGTGGGCTGCCATCACTGTCGCCTCACTGCACTGTTGACTGCAGTGTATGACATCTGCATCTCCTACGTGTACTCTGAATGAATATGGAGAGCAGGCACTCCATTTAGCTTAGATGTGCAGCTACAGTGTGGTGCAGAATCCTATGCACCATCCCTGGCAGTTTCTGTCAGGTGATAAACACACCACCTCTGCCACTGCTCCAGTGGGGAGCCACATGCCTATCTTCAGGGGTAGAACTACCTCAGGGGCTGGATAGTGCAGGGGTGTTAGAGAGGGTGCTACCAGATGTGCTGGGCAGTGGTACTGTAGCCGGTAAATGGGGGCAGGTGGATCCAGTTTGGCAGGCGGACTCCGCTGTGCTGTAGAGAAAAGCAAAAAATAACAAAATGAAAAAAAGAAGAAAGAAGAAAGAAAAGGGTTGGGGTGAGAGAAAAAAAGGGAGAACATTAGTAACTTCATATGTGACATACAAACCATTGATACAATTATTTGACTCTGTTCTGTTACCTTTACTTTTAACACAACAAAATCCTAACAAATTTCTTCATTACTTTTAAGACTACCCAGTTCATAACAGAACCACACTATAGTACAGATTGCAGCCATCAGTCCTTGATGTTTGCATATATTGCACATATGCATGTTCCAATTATACTAATTACAGTTTACAGAAGGCCATTTATGCCACTTGTATAGAAGTATGAAGTTATATTTTAATAATGATAAAATCTAACAGTATTGTATATTTGGGAGGTGTGGTTTTTGAACCAACAACCAATGACTACTCTCTAGTACTGTAATGTTATTTTGTCCTACAAACTACTACATGCATACTTTCCTTTTACAGTTTAGAGATGCATGCTCACTGTTATATGAGAATATGGCACCATTGCTTTGTGCTACAGACTAAGCCATGCAGGGCTTCTTTTACAATTGAGATATGCATGATCAAGTTGATACAACTGTATGACATACCAGCAAAGTGGTCCTTAACATTTGATGTTACTAAATTACTATACAAGTTATTATTATTATTAAAATACTGTTTAGATAGTACTGTTCTGATGCATACATACCACATGCGTCTCACATCCTTAACAAACATGTGGCATGGGACCTGACATTCAAGGCTCGCTTTGCAGCAGCGGTGAAAAAAATAGAATAGAACACCATTATGAATACCAGTCCTGACTATATTCAGCTTTTAACTTTTACAAATTCTCACTGAAATTGATACTTGCACATCTGTGGAGTGTCCCTGTACTAAATTTCTCAACCCAATGGTCGAGGATATCCTGCTTCCTCCTCCAGAGGTTAACAAAGTAATGTCTGGATTGCTAACCAGTGTGGCGGATACCAGTAGCACTGGCTAAAGCCCTGGCAATACTATTTACAGGCTTCAGAGTTGTATTCTGAGCCTGAATAGTAGCACTGCAGCAACCAGGCCCATGCTCCTTAACTAGGAGTCCAACAAATACTTTAGACACCTGGACACACACACACACACACACACACACACACACCCTGCACCTGAAAGGGCATGCCCTCACCAGCAGCTCGTGACATGCCTGCCATAGCTCAAGCTCAATGTATACTGAGCATTTCCTGCTAATTAATTTTTTTATGCTGATGTTTTCCCACCTATCGCATGTCTTGCGCTTACTGAGAGTGTGCACATTTTAGTTTTGCAACATTTGAAAATGTTGCTTATTTCTCACCATTGCACAAACATAGTGAGGGTGACCACTGCCAGGTACCATTTTGCACAATATTAAGTGATGTGCAATAGTGGCAAGTAGTGCAACTTCAAGATTATTTAGTATACAGGAACTTGTGTAAATCTGCTATTCAAATGGATCATGTCTGCGGTTCAACTACACTTACAGCTATTACCAGAAGAAGGTTGAGACAACAGTTGTGTGTGTTGCACTTCTAAGGTGTATGAAGAGTTGTATAAAAGGTTGAACACTAAGGAGGGAGAAAAGGACCTGTACCGATTGGCTAGACAGAGGGACCGAGCTAGTAAAGATGTGCAGCAGGTAAAGGTGATAAAGGATAATGAGGGAAACATACTCACAAGTGAGGAGAGTGTGTTGAGCAGATGGAAAGAGTACTTTGAGGGGTTGATGAATGAAGAGAATGAGAGGGAGAGAAGGTTGGATGATGTGCGGATAGTGAATCATGAAGTGCATGGATTAGTAAGGAGGAAGTAAGGATAGCTATGAAGAGGATGAAGAATGGAAAGGCTGTTGGCCCAGATGACATACCTGTGGAAGCATGGAGGTGTTTAGGTGAAATGGCAGTGGAGTTTTTAACTAGATTGTTTAATGAAATTTTGGAAAGTGAGAGGATGCCTGAGGAATGGAGAAAAAGTGTTTTGGTACCGATTTTTAAGAGTAAGGGTGATGTGCAGAGCTGTAGTAACTACAGAGGGATTAAACTGATCAGTCACAGCATGAAGTTATAAGAAAGAGTAGTGGAAGCTAGGTTAAGAAGGGAGGCGATGATTAGTGATCAGCAATATGGTTTCCAGGAAAGAGCACTACAGATGCGATGTTTGCTCTGAGAGTGTTGATGGAGAAGTACAGAGAAGGTCAGAAGGAGTTGCATTGTGTCTTTGTGGATTTAGAGAAAGCATATGACAGGGTGCCTAGAGAGGAGTTGTGGTATTGTATGAGGATGTCAGGAGTGTCAGAGAAGTATGTAAGAGTGGTACAGGATATGTACGAGGGTAGTGCGACAGCGGTGAGATCTGCGGTGGGAGTGACAGATGCATTTAAGGTGGAGGTGGGATTACATCAAGGATCAGCTCTGAGCCCTTTCTTATTTGCAATGGTGATGGACAGGTTGACAAACGAAATCAGACAGGAGTCCCCGTGGACTATGATGTTTGCAGATGACATTGTGATCTGTAGTGAGAGTAGGGAGCAAGTGGAGGAGACCCTGGAGAGGTGGAGATATGCTCTAGAGAGAAGAGGAATGAAGGTCAGCAGGACTAAGACAGAATATATGTGTGTGAATGAAAGGGAGGATAGAGGAATGGTGAGGATGCAGGGAGTAGAGGTGGCAAAGGTGGATGAGTTTAAGTACTTGGGATCAACAGTTCAGAGTAATGGTGAGTGTGGAAGAGAGGAGAAGAAGAGAGTACAGGTAGGATGGAGTGGGTGGAGAAGAGTGTCAGGAGTGATTTGTGACAGACGAGTACCAGTAAGAATGAAAGGGAAGGTCTACAAGAGGGTAGTGAGACCAGCTATGTTATATGGGTTGGAGACAGTGGCATTGACAAAAAGGCAGGATTCAGAGCTTGATGTGGCAGAGTTGAAGATGTTAAGATTTGCACTGGGTGTGATGAGGAAGGACAGGATTAGGAATAAGTATCTTAGAGGCTCAGCCCAGGTTAGAAGGTTTGGAGATAAAGCCAGAGAGGCAAGATTATGTTGGTTTGGACATGTGCTGAGGAGGGATGCAGAGTATATTGGGAAAAAGATGCTAAGGATGAAGCTGCCAGGTAACAGGAAAAGAGGGAGGCCTAAGATAAGGTTTATGGATGTGGTGAGAGAGGACATGCACGTGATTGGTGTGACAGAGCAAGATGCAGAGGACAGGAAGAAATGGAAACAGTTGATCTGCTGTGGCGATCCCTAATGGGAGCATCCAAAGGAAGAAGAAGAAGATGTTGCACTTCATTGTCGAAATCTGCAATCTCACAACAGTAAAACAAAATTTGCACATCCCATACCATTTGCACTCTACACCTACAATTAACAATTGCTGCCACAGAATTAGTGACATAACAACCCCATCTTAGTAGTTACTGTAAGGTTTTTACTATTGATCATAGTACAATGCCTTTTACTGTGTTTGCGTGATAGACAATATTATTAATTGAATGGATCCAGTTTATGGTTGTAGCTGTCTGGGTGCTGTCTACAACCTGGATTGTCCATTCCTACAGTTTGTGTGTTGCTATGCTTCATGCAAACCAGGTGAGCACAGCTAAACACGTTTGTTCCAAGTGGCTCATTGAACAAACATTCAACTCAAAACAATAAAACAAAACAAAAAGAATAATAAAACAAAAGGGAAACTGTTCAGATTTTTGCAGAATGTGTAGAAATTTGCATCATATTTTTGGGCTCTTCCATGTAAAAACTGTAGCTTACTGGGAAACCACTAAAGACTGAAGTCAATACATAATGACATACATTTCAGTTTTGTACTTCATATCTTTCTCAAAATGCATGCTAGCACAAATGCTTTTATTCTACCTACTTGTTACGTTATCAGAACACTGTAGTAAATCTGTTCCTATTTTTGTCCCTTTGTCCATCCCCATTAGTTTAGTGTCCAGGTTTCTTGCACTAAAAGTTTGGGTGGTACAATCCACATTTACTCTATATGTTTTGCGGCCAGCAACACTGATGAGAGCTGCGAAACCTTACTTCTATGTGCTGTGCATCATTAATATTCATGGCATGATGCTCTGCAATGAGCAGTATCATGTACTCAAAAACACTCCATGTAGGCTCTGCGTGGAACCTACACAGAGTTTATTGAATCCCACAGATTTCCTTTCTAAATGCATGCAGACACATAACTTCTATCGGTAAGATGTGGAAAACTGGAAGAAGTTTGAATAAACTAGGTCCAACATCCTTTATATGAAGAAGTATATTGATAAAACCAGGTAGAAGTAGTTCTATATACATTTCAGACTGAGCGCCTCCTCCTCTCCTATTCTTCCTATTTAGAGTGATCCCTTCCTATCTTCCTGACATGGTCATGTGCAACTGTAATATATCCCATTGTCAAATCAAGTCTTTGGTGAGAAGAGCTTTAACTGGTCCAGCCTCTGATCATATTCTTTGTTACTCACTCTACAGATGAGAAGTCTGTACATATCAGTTTGATACTTCTGGTGGCTTTTCTGTGGACTCAGTTGAGCAGCCTGAAGACCCTCTGTTTGCATATAATATGCAGTGTATAACTTCTCAGGGTTTCAGGAGAGTGGTAACATTGCTCTTCTGTTTTCTTAAGTCTAGTCCCCCTTGATGATGCACTCCAGAATTTACATATCTGTCCTTCACTGCTTTCCTGCTGGTTCAGTGCAGGTATGCCATCAGGCAGGATTCAGTTTCACAATACTTACTGCAAATGAGTCATGATGTAGAGGGCAACCTTTACACAGTGAATAGATCTCTGCTTCACAAATATTACACATTTGTTAATTTAATAGTAAGAGCACTAGTGACAGTAGAGAGTGTTGTACTGATTGCATTCAGTACTCATGCAAAGCTGGTTGTGAAAAAACTTACAATCTGCTTAGCAGAACAGCACTGTGCACCTTAAATTTACAGAGAGTAACAGCCACTGGGGCAAACTCCAGTTTCCCAAAGCTTGGCCAGCTAGGAGGTGTCAGTGTAAATACTACACTATCGTAGTGAATAGTGCACTTAGATGACCTCACTTTAAGAGTAGATCACTCAAGCAGATTCTCCTGTGCAGCCTAAATTTGTTATAAAACATCTCTTTATGGTCTGCGAATCAATAGTATGGTAGACAGCAAGTATAGAGTATGTGACACGTGTTTGCTTAGTGTAACATTTCCTGGTGGTATACTTCAGTAGTAAAGAGTATAGCATGCCTGACAAATGCACATATTTCAAGGATGGCTACTCAGGCATCCCAGGATTACATTTAAGAACCCTATACAATTGTTGACACTGACCTTAGTAGTGTCTAGGGTACTAGTAGGGTAAACTCGTTCCAAGGTGGGTAATGAACTATATTAGGAACCTATCCCGACCTTCAACTCTTATTTGTTGCTAATGAAGATTAAGAAACTTGATGTGGGTATCCCAGGAGACATTCAATTTACAAAGGTGAGGAAGATGGAATAGGGAAGAGTATTTTATTGCAAAAAGGCTAAGCATAGGTCACCATGGATAAATCAGTAGAACACCAAGTACGGGGAGAGAGACAATTATTTATCCATACAGCTGAGAGACCTTCATCCTTTGATTTTCCTGGTCAAAAATCTTTGCGATATATTACCCTGGGCAGATACTTAAAGAAGTACATGCTGCAGTGGAGGCTATATTCAAATATGGGCCTGATTAGAGATTAGTAGAGGGTGAGTATGACTTATTTTTATCAACAGCAATTTGCCTTTGGAAATTAGCTGGGCTAATTAGAATTATTTGCAAACCATGTTGGAGACATGATTGCAAAATGTCAGTGTATAGTCAACATATAGTCAACATAGGTGCCCAGTACTCTGATGACTATGCTAGCTTGGGGTGAGGAGTACATGTCTGAAAAATCATGATTTTTCTCCATGGTCTGCATTATATAGTGATTGTTCATAAATATAACTCAAAGGAGGTGTTAACCTCTAAACAATAATGTGAAAATATTCTGCACTACTGGGTTAATAAAAAAGAAGTATAACAATTTAGTAGATCTGAGAAAATCCTATTAGATTTTATAGTATGCGAATTACAAACAAATCCCCCCTTCTTCGAGGTCAAAAGTAACATTCAGAGAAATGCCATAATGATTTTCAACATAATCTTTTGCATAGATGTATGTTAATAGTTGATCAGAAAGAACCAGTCTTTATTTGAGAGAGAATAGGTTACTCGGAAAAAAAGATTTATAGTGACAGTATTTTTTCATTTTACTTATTAGTATTAACTTTTTATAGCTCATACTTTATTAAACAATTTGTGTTTATAATAAAATGTATATTTGTTATTGTATAAGTGCAATGCAACTGCATAAGAAATTACATTGATACTATATACATAGTAAGTGAGGATCCACAAATAAGCATTAACTTACATTTGTGAGAATATGAGGTGAAGAAGAGAGTACAGGCAGGATGGAGTGGGTGGAGAAGAGTGTCAGGAGTGATTTGTGACAAGGTGAGTATCAGTAAGAGTGAAAGGGAAGGTCTACAAGAGGGTAGTGAGACCAGCTATGTTATATGGGTTGGAGGCAGTGCCATTGACAAAAAGGCAGGAGTTAGAGCTGGATGTGGCAGAGTTAAAGATGTTAAGATTTGCACTGGGTGTGATGAGGGTGGACAGGATTAGGAATAAGTATATTAGAGGGTCAGCCCAGGTGGGAAGGTTTGGAGACAAAGCCAGAGAGGTAAGATTACGTTAGTTTGGACATGTGCTGAGGAGGGATGCTGATAATATTGGGAAAAAGATGCTAAGGATTAAGCTACCAGGTAACAGGAAAAGAGGAAGGCCTAAGATAAGGCTTATGGATGTGGTGAGAGAGGACATGCAGGTGCTTGGTGTGACAGAGCAAGATGCAGAGGACAGGAAGAAATGGAAACAGATGATCCGCTGTGGTGACCCCTAATGGGAACAGCCGAAAGATGATAATGATGTGAGAATATGCTTAAGGAACATTTCTAGTTGTATCACAATTAGAACCAAAACAGTTCTTCAGCAGAGAACATAACGACAATCAATATGATCTGCAACTCTTTATTTCAGTTATAAACAACTAGTCATGTCAAGGTCCTGAAAATGAAACAACATCAACATGCACAAAGCAGCATCCAGAATACCTATCTTTATAATAAGTGAGTGCTTTAAAAAACACTTGTATTTATAATTGTAAATACTGTAATATGAAAGTTTTTTCTACTTTGTTACTCTACTATGTACAACTCTGTGCCTTCTTCATTCTATGTATAATTTTCTGTTTGTGTCTTGCACAATAGTGCCGGGTTTGGGTTGAAAACAATCTGTCAACCAGTTCATTAACCCAGTTATCATAATGAAATAAAAATAAAATAAGGCAGTGTCGCTATTATTTTCTAGAAGAGAAGTCAAGCAGCCACTATACCTCAATAGATTGTAGTAACATTTTGCATGCATCTGTAACACTCCTGCACTGGCCCAGTAATCAAGGAGCCTCAATCCTCACCACTAACAGCAGTGAGGGATGTGCACATTGGGAGGGTGACAAAGTACACACACAGTAAAGTAGAATTTCCCTAAAGAGCACACAGAGATCACAGTCAGTCTGGATCTGGTTTCTCCCTCTCTCTCCAGATCCCCAGTAAGACTCCCCACTGGCACAGCTGTAGGGTTATGATCTTAGCTGAGTGGTCAAGCCAAGACCTCCAGCACCCTCTCTGTCTATCCAGTGCTTCGTGTCCCTGCCCAAGTACACACACACTATGATGTTTGATTTATATACAAACACACAGACACTCCTGGGGAAGGCTGGCACAAGTTTACTAGCTATGCCCCCTTCTGCCCAGACTAAAAGGTAGTTATCACTGCCACCAACCAGCTCTACTTATCAGCTACTATAAGGCCTTTCCCAAAGGGTGACCAATTCTACTGTGTAATGTTACTATTATCCAAATGGTAAGTGTGACCAACAGCAAGATTATTTAGGAGTGGCCTATACAGTGTCAACAAATATATATGCAAGTACCCTAAGAGCTTAAATATCTCTAAACAAGCCAGCCACAATTAAACGGTTTAAATATTTTTAATAATAAATAATAAAAGCACAAGACAATACTCAATAATTCAACACAGAGACAGAGTTCAGAATCACAGGAAATATTTTAAAACAACATAGAAGGACAGTCTAACATAAATACAGAAATCATCTCAACTAATATTGCTATATTCCTATCTATCTGTAAGATAAATACTATGCCTAAAGCTTACAGAGCCAGGCAAATGCAAGTGCTGAATGGATGCTTCTAGGCCCAAAGACAAATACAAAATGCACAGACTTTATCTGAGAGAGAGTTCTTAAATTAATAATAAACATTACTGCTTGGTTAGCTGGATGATATCAATATTTGGCATGTCTGCCTTTAGTTCCCAGGCTAACATAAACTTAAGAATTTAGCACTTCTGTGTCAAAAATACTTATCTCTTAGAAGTTTGCCTGAAACTGAAAGTCATAAAACAGTTACACACTTTTACCTTTGATACCTGTAATTATTTCTGTTTCCAGACAATGGAAATAATTTCTAGCTGCAGACATTCCGTGTCCTAGCTGAGATAAACACCATTGTAAATAATTCACTTATTTTCTTAGAGTTTGTGAGTTAACTCTGTCCTTTTCCAGTAGGGTACTCTGTGGTTACATTCTTGAAGCTCAGTACATAACATACAATTTTTTTACATTTGTAAGACAAGCATACAAACCATATTACTATTCACAAATAACATAGAATTATTTACAAAATTCCAGCTAGCTGGGCTGGCAGTTTTCACAATTCTCCCCCACGAGAACTCAAGTAAGTTTTTCAAGTGAGAAACATTGCTTGAGAGGGTTGAGCCTATCTGGGAATACCTTACCCCATTCCCTGTCTTGAGAGCCCATCTGCATTGGCATTGCTAACCCCACTGCTGTGCTGTACTGTTATATCATATGCTTGCAAGCCTAGGCTCCACCTTAGAAACTTGGCATTTTGCTGGCTGGTTTGATGTAGTCATGTTAAGGGATTGTGGTCTGTAATTACAGTGAATTTTCTTCTATACAGATACGGCTGAAATTTCTGCAGTGCCCACAGTATGGCTAGACATTCTTTTTCTACAGCTGCATAGCATTCCTCCCTGAGTTGGAGCCTACAACTGAGATAAACCAATGGGTGCTCTTCTCCTTCTGAAGGAGTCTAGCTAAGTACAGCCCTCACCCCATGGTTTGAAGCATCCACCTGCACAACAATTTCTTTGCAGTAAACTGGACTGGCTAACACAGAGGGTCCTCCCAAAGCTCCTTTAAGCTTCTGGAATGCCTGTTCACATGCTGGGGTCCACACTACCTTATCTGGCCTGTTTTCATTGTCAGGTCTATGAGGGGAGTAGCTATGGTACTATAACTGGGGACAAACATTCTGTAATACCCTGCTGTCCCTAAAAAATGCCCTAACCTGCTTTTTGGTAATAGGTGCAGGCTATGCCTGAATGGCTTCCACTTTGGCTTGTTCAGGCCTGATCTTACCACTCCCCACTCTATGTCCTAGGAAGGAGACATCTGCCAATACCCACCTGACATTTGCTGGGCTTAAAGGTCAACCCTGCCCTCTGTAGTCTGCCCAGCACCTCCCTGACATGCTGAAGCTACTCCTGCCAGGAATGGCCATAGATGGCAATATCATCTAGGTAAGCAAGAGCAAAATCTCCTGCTCCTGATAGGATATGATCTACCAGCATGTAGAAAGTCACTGGGGCATTTTTCATCACAAAGGGCATCTTTGTGAACTTATACAAGCCAAAAGGAGTCAAAAAGGCTAACCTCTCTCTAGTACTGGGAATCAAGGGCACCTGCCAGTAACCCTTGGTAAGATCAGTGGTGGTAAGATACTTAGCCCCACCCAGCTACTCTAGTGCTTAATCTGTCCAAGGCATAGGGTAAGCATCTGACTCTGTATGACTATTTAGTTTTCTGTAGTCCACACAGAACCTGGTGCTGGCATCCTTCTTTGGTACCAGAACAAATGGGGAGCTCCAGGGACTGCTGGACTCCTGAATTACCCCTAGTTCCAACATTTCCTGTATCTCCTCCCTCAAAGTCTGTTTGACTCTCTCAGCACTCTATAAGAGGCCTGCTTAATAGACATTTGGGTCATGTTTCCACATGGTGCTGCACCAGGTGGGTGCACCCTTGTTTCCCAGTGAACATGTCCCCAAACACCTGTAAAAGTGCTCGTATTTCTCGAACCTGGGTAGGGGATAGCTGCTGGGATATTGCTACCCCTTCCACTGAGGTGTCAGTCCGAGCCTTACTGAGGAGATCAGTCACCAGATCTCTCTTAGACTCCTCCTGCAATCCACTGTTAATACTCACCACAAGGGCCTCCCTATCATGATAAGATTTCATCATATTAACATGGTACAATTTGTGCACCTGCCTCCTGCCTAGCAATTCTAATATGTAATTTGTATCAGAGACCTTCTGTAGTGTTCCTCACAGGCTGCCTGCAGCTTGTTGTGTCTGACAGGAATGAGAGCAATTACCTGCTGCCCTACAGAATACTCTCTAGCTTGAGCATTCCTGTCATACCAGACCTTTTTCTGCTGTTGGGGCTTCTGCCAGGTCCTCCTGAGCCAAGCCCATGAGTTCCCTGAGCTTTGTCCTGAGGTTTAGGACATATGCCATGACAGACTCCTTGTGGGATTCACACTCACCCTCCCACTCATCTCAAATTAAATCTAGAGGACCCCTCACCCTTTTCCCATAAAGCAACTCAAAGGGAGAAAAACCTGTGGATTCCTGGGGCACCTCTTTGTAAGCAAACAGCAGATGGGGCAAATATTTGCCCCACTCCCTCTTAAACTGGTCTGCAAATGCCCATAGCATGGCCTTCAGTGTAGGGTTTAACCTCTGAACAAGACTATTATTCTGGGGATGGTAGGGTGTGGTCTTTATGTGCTTCACCCAACAGTACTTCCACAGACAAGCTAGCAGGTCTGACATGAAATTGGCACCTCTGTCAGTCAGTATTTCTTTTGGGAAACCTATCCTGCTGAAAATCTCTAACAAAGCATTTGACACATTTTCTGCCTCAGTGGAGGACAGAGCCACTCCCTCAGGTTATCTGGTAGCATAATCTACTACCACTAGGATATACTTTTTCCATGTGGAACTTGGGGCACTCAGAAGTCCCACAATATCCATAGCTACACTCTGAAATGGCTCCTCAATCACAGGCAAAGGCATCAAAGGAACATTCACCTTGTTTCCTGCCTTGCCTACCTTTTGGCACTGCTCACAGGTCCTGCAGTACCCTGTTACATCTTTGGAAATCCCAGGCCAATAGAAGTTCTGCATAATATGTCTTTTTGTATGTCTTATGTCCATATGACCTGGAAAGGGAATATCATGGGCTATGGCTAGAAGTGCCAGAAGGTAGGCTCTGGGCACTACCAACAGCTGTATTCTCTCACCCTCTACCTCTCTTTCAGGGGTTCACTCTCTGTACGGTAACCCTTTGTCCCAGTATACAGATTCCCCTTTCCCTAGAGAATTAGGTGCTTCACTAGCTACCTCTCTCAGGCCTTGTAATGTAGGGTCTGAGAGTTGAGCCTGTCTCAACTCTCTATTTATAATCCTTCCCACCTCCACTTCCGCAAGAATTCTGGTTTCCTCTGACAGTAGTGCCTCATTGTCAGCCTGGGTACTACTACTGACCTCTGCCTTTGCAGTCACTCTGTCTAAGGGAACACAGTCCCCACAAGCAGCTGTGACTCACCTTCAGTTTCACTGGTAAAGGGGTAGCTCCCTCCCTGAAGTAACAACCTCACCAGCCCTGGCTGCAAGAGTGCAGTCTGTATGTGTCTCTCCCAGGCTACCAGACCCACATGCTTGTCTCCAAGCCTGACTGTGTGTAACTGAATGAACACACAGTATTGCATTATCAAAATCATTTCCTATCAGGACATCTGCTGGGATATCCTCAAACACATCTACTTGCTTGCTTCCTTTTCCACCCTCCCAGTCAAGAAGGATTACAAAGGTATTTGGAATGGGGTCCCTCCTAAAGTTCTGACTGGCGTATACTGCCCAAACAAGTAGTACTCCTCTGTAACTATTGCAGGCTTCACAATGGTTAGGTCATAGGCTGTCTCCCTTAGCAATGGTCTCTTTCCCATTCACTGGGATAGGATATAATATATTCTGGTAGTTTGGTACACTTGTTGTCTCAAGACAACCTACTGTTGGCATTTTGTCATTTCCACTTACTGGCCTTCCCACCTTTTATCACCACCTTGCCTACACGGACATCTATATGCTACATGGCCCCACTGGTTGCATTTAAAATATTTAACCCTAGGTCTTGGACATGTACTTGGACTAGTGGCTTTCCCTGCTACTGACAGACATTTTGGAGCTGTCGGTGATAACCACCATGGGTTCCCTTAGACCCATGTGCAGCAATGGGTGTCCCCTTCCTGTGCAGTTATGCCCTGCTTGGTAGGTATAGAGCTCCCTTCTTCCCCAACTCATCTACAGCAGCACATTGTCTCTCAGCTAACCAGATTCTCATGTCATCAGGCAAAGTGCTATGGGCTTGTTCCCTCACCAAAAGGTCTGCCAGACCTTCAAAAGTGGCAACCTGACATCCACCCATCCACCTATGAAAATAAGTGCTTAGTTTAGCAACATATTCGCACACACTTTCATCTGCCTTGCATCTATGCTCACAAAACCTTTTCCTATAAGCTTCAGGTGTTAACTTAAAAAATTCTAGCAAACAATTCTTTACAACATTATAATTTAAGCAGTCATTATCAGACAGTTTGGAAAGAACACTTACAGCTTTACCATGGAGTGAGGGTGTCAGAAACCATACCCAGAGCTCGGTCAACATCATACTGTTTACATATCCTTTCAAACATATGAATGAAACTATCAAAATTATCCCCCTCTGTAAACTGCGAAAGAAATTTACTGACCTTTGTTGCTTCTGGGGTTCGGTTACTTCCCTCCCCATTACCTCCATGACCTGATGAAGTGTCAGAATCTTCTTTTCATATTGCCTCTGCCTGTCCTTCTCCTCAGCATCCTGGCATCAAAGTTTCTCATCTTCCTCAGTCTCTAGATGCCTCAGTCTCTCTGCTGCTTCTGTTTCCAAATGCTTGGTCTCCAACTCAAGTCTCTTTAACTCCAGATGGATTTTTAAGTCCTCTTTGGAAAGGTTGAGCTGTCCATTTTCTGAGTGTTGTACATCTCCACAACCAGTCTGATTGTCCTCCTGCTTGCTATTCTCTGATGCAGCTGTGACTAAAGCTGCAATCATGTCTGCTTTAGTCAGGTTGGCATGCACCAGTCCTTTAGCCTGGCACATCTCAACCAACTTGCTCCTTGTCAGCTTGCCATACTCCTCTGCTGACATGCTTGCATGCTCTCCCTGACTAACTAAGCTAACAAAATAAATAAAATAATTGTGATATGAACTCTGAATGTTCATTGTGTGGCTGATTAAGAGTACAAACACCTTCAGTGATCACTGTACACAAGCCACAGGAATTCAATATCCACACCACTACAAGCCAATTGATATGTGAGATGGCTATCTCACCACTATCAACCAATTAATATGTGATGTGGCTATCCCACCACTGCCAAACAATTAATATGTGACACCACTGCACTGGCCCAGTAATCAAGGAGCCTCAATCCTCACCACTAACACCAGTGAGGGATGTGCACATTGGAAGAATGACAAGTACACACACAGTAAAGTACAATTTCCCTTAAGAGCACACAAAGATCAGAATAAATCTGGGACTGGTTTCTCCCTCTTTCTCCAGATCCCCAATAAGACTCCCCACTGGCACAGCTATAGCGTTAAGATCTCAGTGAAGTGGTCAAGCCAAAACCTCCAGCACCCTCTCTGTCCAGCTAGTGCATTGTGTCCCTGCCCAAGTAGCTGACACACCCACTCACACACACACACACACACACACACACACACACACACACACACACACACACACACACACACGTGCACACGTGCACACACACACACACACACACACACACACACACACACACACACACACACACACACACACACACACACACACACACACACACACACACACACTATGAGATTTGATTTATATACAAACACACAGGCACTCCTGGGGAAGGCAATCACAGGTCTACTAGCTATTCTTCCTTCTGCCCAGACTAAAAGGTAGTTATCACTGCCACCAATCAGCTGTACTTATCAGCTACTATAAGGCCCTTTCTAAAGGGTGATGAATTCTACTGTGTAATGTTACTATTTTCCAAATGGTAAATGTGACCAACAGCAAGGCTATTTAGGAGTGGCCTATACAGTGTCACCAAATGCATATGCAAGTACTCTAAGAACTTAAATGTCTCTAAACAAACCAGCCACAATTAAAAGGTTTAAATATTTTTAATAATACATAATAAGAGCACAAGACAATACTCAATAACTCAACACAGTGACAACAGAGTTCAGAATCACATGAAATATTAAAAAAAAACATAACGGGACAGTCCCACATAAATACAGAAAACATCTAAACTAATCTTGCTATATTTATATCTATCTCTAAGGAAAATACTATACCTAAATTTTACTTACAGAGCTAGGCAAATGCAAGTGCTGAATGAATGTAATACATATTACTGCTGGGTTAGCAGGATAACATCACTATTTGACACCTCTGCCTTTAGTTCACAGGCAAACAGAAACTTTAAAATTTAGCACTTCTATGTCAAAAATACTTATCTCTTAGAAGTTGGAGTTTTATCTTTGAAACCTTATAATTATTTTTGTTTCCAGACAATAGAAGAATTTCTAGCTGCAGACATTTTGTGTCCTAGCTGAGACAAACACCATTGTAAATAATTCACTTATTTTCTTAGAGTTTGCAAGTTAATTCTGTTCTTTTCCAGTAGGGTACACTGTGGTTACATTTTTGAAACTCAGTACATAACATACAGGTTTCTTACATTTGTAAGCCAAACATACAAACCATGTTACTCTTCACAAATAAGAGAGAATATTTACAAAATTCCAGCTAGCTGGGCTGGCAGCCTTCACAGCAACACTCATCTATAAAAGTGTAGCCATTATAAATAGTAAACAGAATGTTCAAAAGATTTAGATATATTTTCTTAGGCTAGAGCAATTTAACAATGAATCACCACAAATTCATTTGAGATGCAATAAGACTTCCATAAACTGACTGAAACTGTGTCTCTTGTTAAGCAATTCCTTATTATGAAAAGTTTAATCTAAAAGAATAGGTAAGAGCCTTCTAATTACATATTTTACATGTCTGTATCATAAAGGCAGTGATACTATTTACAATATTCTACTTTGTTAATACAATTGAGTTTATTAAAAACAGTTAGTACAATATTTCTAATATTTCATCAACACTGAAAGTCCATCAATATGTAATGTAATAATCACTGAAAAGGTAAGGAAAGAAGGACTATAAGAAAAACACCACTTAAAACAATAAAACTGCTATAAGAAAAACATCACTTAAAACAATAAAACTGCTATAAGAAAAACACCACTTAAAACAATAAAACTGCTATAAGAAAAATATCACTTAAAACAATCAAACTGCTACCAACTTCAGTTTCACCTGTTATCTCAGCCAAAGTCTTCTGAGGTTAGAAAATAAGTAAATCATTAATTTAATAGAACAAAAATAAAAAAGCAATTAATTAGTTAAAACCTCAATTAGACAATATCCAATAGAATAAGTCTCCAGATTAAAAAATACATGTTAATTCATTTATTTATTTAATTCCATTTGTACACTAGGCAGATGAGCTGGCCTACAGACTATTTTCAGTCATAAACAGTGGATAGTACAAACATTACAGCCACTTTGTTATTATAAGTTAGATGTTACAAACATAGTTGACATTTTATGCTTGCAGTGAACAGATGCTAAAATATAATGGTATTTCTTTGTACAGAGATGTCTTAAACAACTGTCATGCAGAAAGTAGGTAGTGAATACTATATGCAGGGAAACTGCTAAATCTAGAACTAGAGAAACAGTGTAAATACTTACATAATGTAATGCAATGTAAGATATGCATATGTGTGTATATATATATATAGATATATATATATATATATATATATATTTATATATATATATATATATATATACACAACTAATTACAACCTGAACTGTGCTTGTATGATTTAATTGTTAATATTTATTTTATTTATTTATTTATTTTACATTTGTTTTATATTAATGTATTTATCTGCAGAGTTTTAGCAGAATCAGGAAAGCAGGTACATTTGCTTGCATTCTACAGATGATCATGTAGTGATGTTTCAAATGTAATTTTTTACTTCACTGGAGAAGTGATTCCATTAACCTTAAGAAGGCATTTTTTTCGTCCTAATATAATGTGGAGCTTTGTTCAGGCTAGAATTAGAAAGTCATTCTGAATGTTTTTTTAGATGTAATTTGTTCCCTCCTCAAAAGAAATCTTTTTAGTGGGTAGAGTTACCCAGTTGAAAAATGTTAAATATTAATATAATGAGAACAGTGGTGCTGTTTGTAATAGCTAACTAGTTGGACAGCTTTAAGTGATTAAGTAATGCATGTTTATATCGGCTAACAGGATAAATTTACAGCATTTGTTTTCTGCTCATTATCAAATATATATCCAATTAATCATTACTCTGATCCTCAGTGGAGCTAATGTTTCACACTTTAAAAAACACTGGCTGAAAGTTTTGCAACAACGTATCTCTAGCAGCACCTTTACAAATTGTGGCAACATAAACAACAAAAAAAAATGTACTTTTAATTGCTAGAAATTTCCTTTCCATTATGAATATATGTAGCAAAAGCAGTAGTTTGTAATGACACAGACTTCTCTAATATGTTCTTAAATGTTCACTTTTGCTTTATTAACTGTTTACCAATATACCATAGGGAAGGAGAGCAATAATATATGGCATAAACCTCATTGGTAGCATTACAATCGCATTTCCCAAATAGTGTTTCTGACCATTAATCTTTCACTTATAACTGTTGCCATAAGTGTGCATACTTTACAATCCCCACATACAAGCATACCTTTTTCCATTTCACTTCAATTCTCCTTAACTGTAAACTAATTAGATGCAACCGTGTGTGACGAAATGAGATACTGCCAGCCCAGCTAGCTGGAACTTTGTAAATAATTATATGTCCTTTGTGAATATTAATATGATTTATATAGAAGTGTAACAAAAGGAGATACTGCCAGCTCAGCTATCTGACATTTTGTAAATTATATGTAATTTGTGAATATCAACATGATTCATACGCTTGTGCTACAAATGTATTAGAATTGTATGTCATATAAGATGGTTTGTACAGACGTGTGCTGAAGAGATATTTTGTAAAGTCTTGAACTATTTAGATGTATATATTTTAATAATGGAAACTGCAACACAAGAAGGTAACTTCAGAAGAATAGTTCAGATTGAATTACTTTATGGCTGGACCATAAAAAACTATGTTATATCTCAGTTTCAGTGCAAATTATGTAAATTATTTTATGACTTCCACCATTTGCCAAAGATCTGAGGTCTATGTATTTTCACAGTGCTGAGTGCTACCAGCTGCATCATTGTGGGTTTTCATCTGGGATAGAATCAGGTGACAAGAAGTGATTTCTTTCTGGAAGCTATCCCAGCAGTAATATTTGGGATATTAATTTAAAAACTCTCTGAGAGAGAAACTGAGCATTTTGTATTTTGTTTTTGACCTGACAAGAACATCCACTCACCACATCTGCCTTGTCATCCTGTAAGTTAACCTGGGTATAGGAATTCTCTTAGATTCAGTCAGGAATATAGTGAAGTATAGTTTAGATGTTTTCTTTGTTTATTTGAGACTGTCCTGAAATATTGTTTTAAATATTTCCTGTGATTTTGAACTCTGATGTAACTGTGATTATATAATGAATATTTTCTTGCTCTTTTATTTATTATTAAATATATTTAAACCTTTCATTGTGGCTGATATTTGTGAGACATATTTAAGTTCTGAGAGTACTTGCATATTTATTTGGTGACACTATGGGCCACTCCTGATAGCCTTGTTCTGGTCAAACTGCCATTTGTAGTGATAGTAACATTACACAGTAAGATTGGACACCCTTTTCTAAGGTCCTTATAGTACATGATAAGGATGTAACTGGTGGCAGTCATAACTACCTTATAGTATGTGCAGAAGTGGGCATAGTTAGTAAACCTGTGCCAGCCTTTCCCGTGTGTGTGTGGGCAGGGACATAAAGCACTGGTTGGACAGAGAGGGTGCTTGAGGTCTTGGCTTGGCCACTAAGCTAGGATCTCAATTCTATAGCTGTGCTAGTGGGGAGTCTTACTGGGGATCTGGAGAAAGAGGGAGAAACCAGCTCCAGACTGACTGTGGTCTCTGTGTGCTCTTAAGGGAAATTGCACTTTACTGTGTGTGTGTACTTGTCATCCTTCCCAGTGTATGCCCTCCACTGGCGCTAGTGGTGAAGATTGAGGCTCTTTGATTACTACTGCCAGTGGTGGGTTGTCACATATATTGATGGGCAGTGGTGGGATATGCACATCACATATATTGGTTGGCAGAGGTGGGTGATCCACATATTGGGAGTCAGTGGTGTGGATATTGAATTCCTGTAACCTGTAAACAGTGGTCACTAAGGAAGTTGTTTGTACTCTCTATCAGATACACAGTGAACATTCAGAGTTTCACATCACAATAGTTTTATTTATTTTTGTTAGCTTAGTTAGTCAAGGAGAACAGGCAAGGATGTCAGTAGAGGAGTATGGCAAGCTGACAAGGACCCAGTTGGCCGAGATGTGCTAAGACAAATGACTGGTGTGTGCCAACCTGACTAAAGCAGAACTGGTTGCACCCTTAGTTACAGCTGCATCACAGACTAGCAACCAGGAGGAAAATCAGACTAGGGATAGGGTGAAGGGACCTCTAGATTAATTCATGATGAGTGTGAGGGTGTGTGAATCCCACAAGGTGTTTGTTGTGCCATATGTCCTAAACCTCAGAACAAGGCTCAGGGAACTCATGGGCTTGGCCCAGGAGAACCTGGCAGAAGCCCAACAGCAGAAAAAGGTCTTGTATGACAGGAATGCTCGAGCTAGAGAGTATGATGTAGGGCAGCAGGTTATGGTTCTCATTTCTATCAGACACAACAAGCTGCAGCAGCTTGGGAAGGACCCTTCAAGGTGGTAAGGAAGGTCAGTGATGTTGACTACATGGTAGAACTGCTAGGCAGGGGCACAAACTATACCATGTTAACATGATGAACCTTACCATGATAGAGGGGCCCTGGTGCTAAATATTTGCAGTACAAGGCAGGAGGAGTCTGTGGGGGAGATCTATGGCTACAGGGAGCCAACCAGCAAAATCCCAAATTACTATGGTGAAGCTTAGAATTGCAGGCATATGATAGAACAGTGCAGCACTGTACTGGGGTCAGCAATTCCCCCCAAAGCTGGAATCTCAAGAAAGGGAATGTGATAAGGTATTCCCAGATAGGCTCATCCCTCTCAAGTAACATTTCTCAAGGTTCACTTGAAAAACTAGCTTGAATTTTTGGGGCAGGGATGGGTAAGAAATGTTACGAAAGGAGATACTGCCAGCCTAGCTAGCTGGAGTTTTGTAAATAATTATATGTTACTTGTGAATATCAACAAGATTCATATGCTTGTGTTAAAAATGTATTAAAACTGTATGACATATAAAATGGTTTGTACAGACATGTGCTGAAGAGATATTTTGTAAAGTGCTGTACTTAGAGGTATGACCACAGTGTACCTGCTGGATTAGAACAGAAATGTATATACACTTTTGTAACTGTTTAGATGTATATATTTTAACAATGGAAACTGCAACACAAGAAGTTAACTTCAGAAGAATAGTTGAGATTGAATTACTTTATGGCTGGGCCATAAAAAGAGATGTTATCTTTCAGTTTCAGTGCAACAGGAGACATAATATCTAGAACTAGAAGTTTTTTGTGTTGTCTTTTAATGTGGATGAATGTAAATTATTTTACGACTTTTACCATTTGCCAAAAGATCTGCAGTCTATGTATTTTCACAGGTAGATGTTGAATGCTACCAGCTGCATCAGTGGGGGTTTCACCTGGGATAGAGTCAGATGACAAGAAGCAATCCCATTCTGTAAGCTATTCAGGTAGTAATATTTGGGATATTAATTTAAGAACTTTCTGAAAGAGAGACTGAGAATTTTTTATTTTGTCTTTGACCTGACAACAACATCCACTCACTACATATGCCTTGCTACTCTGTAAGTAAGTTAACTAGGGTGCAGGAATTCTCTTAGATTCAATCAGAAATATAGTGAAGTATAGTTTAGTTTCTTTATTTATTTGATACTGTCCTGCAATATTGTTTTAAATATTTCCTGTAATTTTGAACTCTGATGTAACTGATTATATACTATTTTCTTATTTTCTTATTTATTATTAAACATATTTAAACCTTTCATTGTTATTTGTGAGACATATTTAAGTTCTGAAAGTACTTGCATATTTATTTGGTGACACTGAGAGCCACTACTTATAGCTTTGTTCTTGGTCAAACTACCATTTGTATTGATGGTAACATTACACAATAAGATCAGATGCCTTTTGTTAAGGGCCTTAAAGTAGCTGATAAGGATGTGGCTGGTGGCAATGATAACTATCTTATAGTCTGGGCAGAAGGAGTCATAGCTACTAAACCTGTGCCAGCCTTTCCCAAGTGTGTGTGTGTGTGTGTGTGTGTGTGTGTGTGTGTGTGTGTGTGTGTGTGTGTGTGTGTGCTTGTGTGTCTGTGTGTGTATAAATCAAACCTCAAAGTGTGTGTGTGTGTGTGTGTGTGTGTGTGTGTGTGTGTGTGTGTGTGTGTGTGTGTGTGTGTGTGTGTGTTTGTGCGTGTGTGTGTGTGTCAGCTACCTGGACAGAGACACAAAGCACTGGTTGGAAAGATAGGGTGCTGGAGGTCTTGGCTTGACCACTCAGCTAGGATCTCAACTCTATAGCTGTGCCAGTGGAATGTCTTACTGGGGATCTGGAGAAAGAGGGAGAAACCAGCTCCAGACTGACTGTGGTCTCTGTGTGCTCTTAAGGAAAATTGCACTTTACAGTGTGTGTGTACTTGTCATCCTTCCCAGTGTATGCCCCCCACTGGTGCTAGTGGTGAGGATTGAGACTCCTTGATTACTGTTGCCAATGGTGAGGCAAAACACCATATTATAAATATTTGTTACTCTCTTATAAGAGAGCATAACTTTCTTTGGAAGGCTATCGCAAAGTTCAGCAACTGAGCTTTAATTATTGTAGCAGCAGAGTAATCATAAACAAATAAAAATGCTAGAACACAAATGTTCAAAAAGTGCCACCAGTAACTGAGATAGCAAGTTTTTATATTACTAGTTTCAGTAACAAGCAGTACTGTAGTATTATCTTAGATACTGCCATTAGAGATCAACAATACTCAAGCAACAAGAGACAAATAGTGCAATATAACTTATACTTAATAACACTTCAGACAGGAAAACAAGAGTAAACAGCAGTATGATACGAATGAAGGGCAATAGTAAAAGATTCAATAACATAATAGCAGAACAACAGTGCTTATTTCAGCAATATATCTAGAAGAATTGTACTTCTACTTATATATTGAAATATATATATATATATCTATATATCTATATATATATATATATATATATATATATATATATATATATAATTAATATGCTAATAAATAGACAGTAATTTTACAGTATATGATATGATAATAGTAACATCATTAAACTCACTTCCCAGGACTTTTAGGATTTGGTGTTTTGCTGTAGAGCTCTGTTCTGTAATGTGAGGGAAAGGCAGGTTATTCATCACTATCAATTTATGGGGATATACATTATGAATATGGTACTATTGCATGTGCATTGTTCCAGACTATTTGCCTTTCACTGTAGATATTAATATGTTTTAAGAGAAGCTTCAATAATTGGGCATAAGGGTCTCAAAATACAAATTACTGCTTATGAAAGAATTATGTATAGAAAAAACAAGAATGCATTTTTTTCTTAGAACATATTCATCCAAGAGGACATTAAATCAAATGTATCTTTGTTGTACCTAATTAATGATGTGAACTTACATGTGACAATCATAACTGGATTTAGCAAAGGATAAGCTAGGAGTCTAATGTGGCATTCCAGTAGCCTTGCCTTACTACATATTATTTTAGTTTTTATCTACCCAATAATGCAAAGAAACATTAGCTGGAAATTGTTTGCACCTTAATAGTTCACTATTGGAATATTGTGATTATTTAGGACATATTGCCATAAAAGAAACTTGTTGAGTATGTCCATATTATCCAATAGTTAGTAGAACTCTAAAATCAGGAGGTTTGCATATTTTGGTTATTTCATAAATCCCATATAGTTCTTGTTGTGGAAGGGTATAACTTTAGGTAAGCGATTTTAAGATTTTATTCATGACCCTGTGGCCTGAATCCATAACGGAGAATTTGAGAATTAGGTTCAGTGTCTTCAAATGGATTGGAACTTAATGACTCTCACTGAGAGACAAATTGGCGATTGAGTAATTTTAAGCCACTCTGAATCTTAAGGCCCCAAGATTTATTTAGTTATTTATTTATTTATTTCAGTTTGGTTACCGGGGAAGTCCACTGGGCCAAGAAGTACCCATTTTCATTGGAGGCCCAGGGAGAAAAGCTCCAAGGAAGTACAACCATGATACAATACAAGAGATAAATTTACAATTTACAATCATGGATACAACACAAGAGAATTTACAATAGAATGTGCACACAGCAAGTGTTCAAAATTAAAACACTGCGATGTCACTTTTTCCTTCCATTCAAATATATACAGGAACAAAATCTGTAGGACGTCACAGAAAGAAAGGGTGGTATTTTCAAGCCAGGGTTTCCACTGAGAAAAATTTACAATTTACAATCATGGATATAATGCAAGATATAATTTACAATAGAATGTGCACACAGAAAGAGTTCAAAATTAAAACACTGCAATAGGAATAGAAACAGAAAGTCACACAGCAAGTATACATAATTAGGACACAGCAAAGGAAATTTACAGGGGAAAGTAACACAGTACTGAGAAAGCTAGATAACAAAAGGTATAAAGTTTTTTTTTTTTTTTGCAATATTTTCATCTTGCAGTCAGGTGAGAGTTTTTATCTACCAGACCTATTCTAACTGATAGAAGGAATTTTGTCTTCCTAAATAAATCTAGTTATTAGTTTAATGAACTATTCTAGAGAAATTCTGGAGATTTTCTTATTATGATAGTGAGACAGTCATTGGAAACCATTAATCTCAACAAGTAAGAATGGAGCATTGGAAATACCAATATGCTACATAGGCACCGTTTTTCCAAATATTTCTTCTGCTTTCTAATTTTTATTTGTAGTTTTGTACTTCGGGCACAATTAATTGTGTACTCATGCAGAGTGAGGTGGTTTGTTCAAGAATGAGATGGAACTGGCATTTTATTCTTCCTGTAATTAATTAAATATAAGCAGTTACCTAACATTTTCTTGACTTTGTTAAATATTAGGGATACACTTTGTTTGCAAATGGATTGCTTCAAGTTTCAAAGGCACATGTCTAAAACATCAAGCACAACTTTAAAGTAACAATTTCAGAGTGTTTTTTGTGTGTGTATGTGTTTGTGTGTGTGTGTGTGTGTGTGTGTGTGTGTGTGTGTGTGTGTGCGTGTGTGTGTGTGTGTGTGTGTGTGTGTGTGTGTGTGTGTGTGTGTGTGTGTGTGTGTGTTTGTGTGTGTGTGCACATTTGAGTCAGCGTGTGTTTGTGTTTGTTTGTGTAGGACAATGGGCAATTTCTTCACACCTCTGCACCTCATGTACTAATATAATCAACTCTAAGGTCACTGTACCTTGGAGCAAAGGTCACAGAAACCTTAGAATTATGAGCCTTTTGGTGGAATAGCTGTAGAAAATCAGCATCTGAAGAAATAACCCATAATTAAACACTCATATCCCAATTTATGGAATGGTACGGGCCAACAGATTGCATATTTGAAAGAGATAGTTCAACATCCTTTTTTATCTAATATGACTCTTTGCAGTGATATCATCTGGGTGCAGGTGTTGCTACCAAAGTACAATCATTTGAGATGCCCTCCACTAAGTAACTTTTTTTCTTTTTTTTCCTTCCAGAGATGTGGTCTCCAGAACTAGATGCAGCATTAAAAATATCAACAAGGTATGCTATTACAGAGTCACAAGCTGCTAATAATGCCAGTGATATGTGAAAAAGAACACCCTAGAGACCAGATTCCAGAAAAGTATAAACATATGGAAGCATCATAATGAAAAGCCTCTATCATCTTTTAATACTTCCCTGACACTAAGTTCCAACTGTGCCTCAACTGTATGATAACAACACTGGAAGCAGATTACTTCCTATACTAACTAATGCTGCTCCAGCACTGCAACTTCATTCTAAATCAGGTGAGCAAGGAGCAGATAATTTGATTCACTAACATTCTTGGGTAGTGAATAGCATTACCTATCCCTCACATATATCAACAAATGCTGAGCCAGATGACCAGTTGCTGAGTTCAGCTGAAGTTAGCCATCATAACAGCTCCATTTGTATGGCAACATTGTTGCTAACAGTTTTAACCCGATTGCAGAAACAGTCCTGACATGCTGGTGGAGTGCACTTGTCTGATGCTGCGCAGCTTCATAGCACCACCTCTATGTGAGGCCTGACAATGCATAACAAGTTAAAACAGTGACTGTTTGAAATGCTGGGACCCTCTTTAGAGATTCCTGTAATGCTGAGACTGAATGGCCAAAAAAAAAACAAACTTACATATAATAAGTTTGAGATGGCCATTTCTTGGAATATTCTCTTTTTTCTGAGGTACGGTGATCTTTGAGTTAGTATATATAAGTCTGGAGTTAGGGGAGGCTTGCACCCCCAAAAAACAATGAGGGGTGCAGGGGAACTTGGCTCTTTGCAGAAAAGTTTAAAGAAGAGTGATGTTCAATATTTTCTTTGTTCTGCATTTTCAGACTTATTTGTTTTGGCATATTGTCACTTGGCATTTCAACTGCTGACATTTCAGCAGGGAGACAGTTAAAACGGGTCTATATTAGGACACCGAAGTTTCACAACTTCAAATGTTCTAATATTAACCCCTATTCAGTGAACGCTGAAAATAGTGAAGCTGCGGAACACCTAATTTCTTCCTAGGGAAGGAATTCAGTTGGCTGTTCCTGTGGCTTCTCTATGTTCAGCACTGTGGTGGAAAGTTACGGGTCGTGATCAGGTAAGTGTGCGATTGTGTGGACATGATGGTTAGCGCGCGGGGTAGGTGAGTTAGGGTTAGGGCATGGGTCAGGTAAGTGTGCGATTGTGTGGACTTGAGGGTTAGGGCTGGGTAGGTGAGTTAGGGTTAGGGCGCGGGTGAGGTAAGTGTGCGATAGTGACGGAACTGAGGGTTAGGGTTTGGGTTAAGGTAAGTGGATAGCTAGTGGTGTGTGTACAGTTTAGCGTAGGGTTAGATGTAGGATTTTTGGTGTATGTGTGTGGGTTGCTGTTTATTTGGTTTGTTTGTGTTATGTGTATGTGTGTCAGAACAGCAATTTTTTTTCCCTGGGAAAAAATTTGCTGTTCTACATGTTCGATATTGTCAGCGTTCGCTGAATAGGGGTCGATATTAGAACATTCGATTTTTTAAAAAGTCAGTTAAAGCTCCATCATGCAGATATGTATCTCATCCGTCATGACAAGAGCTGCATGTTGTGGAACTGATTCTAATGAAACACAGTCCAAAATGCACTGAAGATTTTATATTTCAGTTGTCCCAAATGTAAAAACATCTGCAAAACATTTACAGGACAGATGTGAGAACCTTAGCCCCCCCCCCCCCAATGTTGGGTCATTGTTGCTAAGCCACAATGACCCAATTACTTCAGTGGACTACTACTGTATGTTACTTAGGCATTCAATGCCCATGTAAACAATTCCAAGCATTGTGGCACAGTGTGGTTAGTTTCTATTATGAAATCAGGTACATGACTCCATAAGTCCTCATTTGACTGCATGCTTTTGAAACTGGGCACCATGAAAATGCTAAGGTTAGCATACCACTGTAAGCATA
>NC_056733.1:451913392-451938392 GCF_019279795.1 Protopterus annectens | reverse complement strand
CTGAAATATACTTCACTTCACATGTATCAATATAATTCCATGTTATTTATGTGATACCATGGTCTTCCCACTTGGTGATATAGGTGTTTATGGCCACATTTGACAGTGTTTATTGACTGCTCAGTGTGGATTTCTGTCAAATGCCTTGGGCTTGTCAAATTCAAAAGGATGATAGTGTTGTTATCATGCATGACTTTGATGACCTCTGTGAGGACATCTAACAGCTGTAACAGACATGATGTAGCATTAACAACTCACACAGGTCTGTTGCACATGGATGGGATATTAGTAGTGTCCATTCAGTAAAAAGCCCATGATGACATGTTGGTCTACCTTAGAGATGATGAGAGTCAGGATGTGCCTATACATGTATGCATTGGGTGCTGTCCCTCCCCGACTGACTTGGATGCATTTTGATGTACACCCTTCTACAGGAGCATAGTCTGTGTGGAGAGTGTGTTGAAATGTGAATTCAACTGTGTCAAGAAGGTGTATGGGCTGAGTCATGTGATCTGTAATGTCATCAAAGCCCATTGATTCTGTGTGATAGGCCTGGATGAATGTAAGACACTGCATACTGGCTATGCTGATCTGGCCTAGGATTTGGACATAATTCCTCATGCAGGTATCATTCAGAAATCCACCCAGATGGGGATTAACCCTTATGTCACTAGATGAGTAACCAAATGGTTCACTGAAAGAACAGTAAAAAACAAAATCACGTGAAGCAGTGTGTCCAGTGCAAAATAAGCAAAAAACTTAATGCCTTAACCGAATCACCACATTTTCATTTCAAGACTTCTTCAAATTAAATTCCACATAAAATTGTTGCCTTAATATATCAAAAACTCCACCTATCAATTATACATCATCCAATAATAGTCTTAACACTCACTTAAACAAGTTACAGATTTAAAAATTAATCACAGTACTTTTTCTGTATAAACGATGCTATAAATAAGTAAAAGCTACGTCCTATATATGAACTGAAAAACTTGTAAATGTATAAATGTTAAAAATTGATACATATAAAAAAATTCACATACAAAAATGTTATATAAGTAAATTAAAAACGTAAAACTTTTCTGTATTTAAAACAGCAAAATATTAATCTTTCTTTACTGACATCTTGTGGCCAAAGCTAATACATTCAAGTGGACATAAAAAAAATAATAAAGTACCGAAATTTTATCCAATACCAAATAATTCACAATCTAGCTGCTCTCATTTTTAACACTGAACTTATACTTAAATTCTCATTAAGTCCTGGACTTCTATTAGCTTCCAGGATTAATTGCCAGTACAATTCACAATGCTCAATTTTGTTTTCCCAAGAACTCCCCTTAAAATCAAAAGCAACTGCTTCTATCATAAAAAAAAAAAAAAAAAAATCTTTTGCATTGGGTCAACATTTTAAATGCTTATATGAACTATTTTTCTGATCTTTAGTTTTCATATCATAGTAATGTTCATATATTCTTCTGCTTCGGGTTCTTTTTGTTTTACCAATATAAAATGCATTACAGCATTCACAAGTAACCAGATATACTAACCCCTAACTATTGCAGTTAGAAAAGGAAGGAGTTTTTTTTATATATAAAAGCAACAATATTATGTTAAATTTTATCTGAAGAAGTCTTTAAATGAAAACGTGGTGATTCAGTTAAAGCGTTAAGTTTTTTGCTGACCTTTTAATAAATTGCTTATTTTGCACTGGGACACACTGCTTCACGAGTGCTTTTGTTTTTTACTGGCTTCCCTTTTGGAGTTGCACTTGTTTCTTGTTTTGTGTACTGAAAGAATGCATACCGTGAAAGTTGGTGAATCAGCCTTTACCAGTAGAGCTGTCACCACTAAAGTACCCCAGGGATCTGAGCTTGGCCTTTGGCTTACCGCTTTTACTGATTCTTGTATACCAGGTGCAATCATTGAGCATAACTATGATGATAGCATATTACAGGAGGTTATCCACCAAAAAACTAAAAAGGTCACCAAGGCACCAAAAATCACTTGTAAAATCCAAAGGTGCCAACAGTATGGAATGGAGACTCAACACAGAGGTGCTGATTCACAAGTTTAATAAGCAGGACAAAACACACACTAACACTGTTTAAAAGCCACAAACTATGTTTTCGTTTCAGTTACTTCATCAGATGCAGACTGAGTGCTGAGAGTTTACATTTATAGTGCCATCAAAACATAGAGTTCATCAATTAGCCTATCACGTTAGGGAAATATTCACTTTTAATTTATACAAAGGTTATGAAGCGGACTGCTATATGCTTCCCTGTTAAAACGTCTTATAAAACATTATATAAAAAGAAAATATCAATGAATACATACACTATAAATCCATGTTTTATGAACAATAAATACAATGAATAATAAACTCATAAAATCTTGTTAAAAAGTTAAAAAGTGTTAAGAAAACCAATACTAAAAACTCTCCCAATAAACCATATTATAAGGACTCAAAGCTCCATCTAGTGGCATTTCACTAGACATACATCTTAAAATAAATCTATTTGCTGTTAAAAATATTTATGTTTTTATTGTAAAAGAGTGTTTAAGTATTTAACTACAAGAATATATATTTATTATAAAAATATATATATTGATATGTATCTATTGTTTTAATTTATGTGTTTTACCTACTTGAGAGCCCCAATATTCTGAGGGGAGAAAACATAATATAAAATCCATGATCTAAAGAGCATAATATAAGAAACTAGTAGATCCAGTACATACCTGTTTGGGAGGAACATTATCTTAAAACTTAGCTGACCTTAATTTGAGTACAGGGGCTATCGAAATGTGGTCATTCAACCTAGGAAATTTATTTGCTTGAAGGGTGATGTGCAACCATAGCTCCCCGAAATCTAAGGTCTCCTCCCATAAACCACCCCTGCCATCAATTTTTACACTTTCAGTAACAAAAAACTTGTACTGTGCATTACTACCTTTTTGCTCATGCCTGTATCAATCATTAGTCTCCTTATTGGTTTGAATGTTGTAAACGTGCTCGTAAATCCTTTTCCTGAGCTTACTTCAGTCTTACCGACATAAAATGGCTGGCAGAACTAACATAATGCCAAATACACTAATCCACTAGAATCACAGTTACTATATTCTTTACCCATAACCATAATGTTTCTACTTTCTAGGTGGATACTCTCTTTATTAACAATATAATTCCACTGGGCACGATGGTCACATTTGAAAGTTCCTTTTCTATTTCTTGTCACCCTATTCTGGGTTTCTTCATTTTCCAAAAAGTTTTTCAGACTTCATAAATTTTTAAAAACTACTTTCAATTTATCCTTAGATATTTTCTCAAGGTCTGTAAATGCTATAAAGCCATTCCATTCAGAATCCACAATGTTCCTAATCAGGTTAGAACTTCCATTATATTCAATTACTAAGGTATTTCCATAGGAATTCTGGTTTGTCTTTGTCTCTGTAACCTCATTTGGAAGACTAATACCTAAAATAGGTTTGAACTTGTCTATCCTTCTTTCACTTACTTCATTTTCCACCTGGTCAATCAACCAACTCGGATAATTTTTAGCCTTAAAGAATTGCCTTAATAAAATCATCTCTTTCAAAAACTATTCATTATTTGAAGGATTTATGAGCACGTTTACGACATTCAAACCAATAAGGAGACTAATGATTGATACAGGCACAAGCAAAAATGTAGTAATGCACAGTACATATTTTTTGTTATTGAAAGTGTAAAAATTGATGGCAGGGTTGGTTTGTTGGAGGAGACTTTAGAATACAGGGAGCTATGGTGGCAGATCAACCTTCAAGTAGATACATTTCCTGGGTTGAATGACTACATTTCGATAGCCCATGTACTCAAATTAAGGTCAGCTAAGCTTTAAGATAATGTTCCTCCCAAATAGGTATGTACTGGATCTACTAGATTCTTATATTATGCTCTTTAGATCATGTATTTTACATTATGTTTTCTCCCCTCAGAATATTGGAGCTCTCAAGTAGGTAAAACATATAAATTAAAACAATAGATACATATCAGTATATATATATTTATAATAAATAAATATATATATATATATATATATATATATATATATATATATATATATATATATTCTTATATTTAAATATTTAAACACTCTTTTACAATAAAGACACATATATATTTTTAACAGCAAATAGATTTAATTATTTTAAGATGTATTTCTGGTGAAATGCCACTAGATGGAGATTTGTGTCCTTATAATATGGTTAAATGGGAGAGTTTATAGTATTGCATTTCTTAACACTTTTTAACTTTTTTAACAAGATTTTTTAATAAGATTTTATGAGTTTATTATTCATTGTATTTATTGTTCATAAGACATGGATTGGTAGTGTATTGTATTAAATTAATAAATGTATTCATTGATATTTTTTTTTTTAAATAATGTTTTATAAGATGTTTTAACAAGGAAGCATACAGCAGCCTGTTTCATAACCTTTGTATTAATTAAAAGTGAATCTTTCCCTAATGTGATAGGCTAATTGATGAACTCTATGTTTTGAAGGCACTATAAATGAAACCTCTCAGCACTCAGTCCGCACTTGATGAAGTAACTGAAACGAAAACGTAGTTTGTAACTTTTAAACAGCATTAATGTGTGTTTTGTCCTACTTATTAAACTTGTGAATCAGCACCTCTGTGTTGAGTCTCCATTCCATACTGTTGGTACTTTTGGATTTTATACTACAGGAGGGCCTAACACAGACAAGTGATTATTGAGAAAGCCACACGGTCTACAAATAAATGCAAAAATGTATCTTTATTTTGCAAAAGTTGAATTCCCTGCTAATTACAGCATTGACAACAGTTCTGCTATGCATAAACCCAATGATGCAAGCACTGGGAATAATCTAGATAGCAATCTGTGCTTTGACCACCAAGTGTCCACACTGTTACTGAAAGTCTATGTTGCGCACATCATAAGTCAGGGTATTGTATTCAGATCTGAGGATTATATTGCAGCGCTGTAATCAAACCTCATCAGATAACTAATGGAGTATAATGCTGTGTTTTGCATTTACCTCACCAGACACATGCAGCAGCCGGAGAGACCACAGGTGCTTCTCACCAAGAAAACACAGGGCCTACAAACCATGCCATGATGTATGTGAACAGACTGAAAGAAATGTCACTGTAATCTGGATCATATAGGATATAGTGACTTCTGCCTTGCCTCCAAGTCAGTCTCTGACCCTACCATGTGGGAATAGTGCACTTTCACAAATCAGATATAGCAGATGACATCAGCAATGTCTGGTGCAGAGAACTTGGTAAAAGCAGTGTTCCACATAATGGTGTAAAAGGCTGTTTGCTATGTCAACCAAGAGCACAAACACACACACACACACACACACACACACACACACACACACACACACACACACACACACACACACACACACACACACCCACACAGACTGAAGTGAGAATAAAACCCCTACCTATCTAAGTAGAAAGACTACAGAACTCTGTATTTAAGGCAAGCGCCGCAGCTCATATCTCTGACAGCACTTTATGGTTGATGACATCAGCAGTGTCTGATGCAGAGAAAATTGTAATAACAGTGTGCTACATGCTGGTGTAAAAGGCTCTCTGTAATGTCAAGCAAGAGCACAAACACACACACACACACACACACACACACACACACACACACACACACACACACATACTCCAAGTTGACTACACACACACATACTCCAAGTTGACTGCAGTAAGAATAGAACCCCTCCTTATCTAAGTGCACAAACTACAGAGCTCTATATTTAAGGTGAGTGCCACAGCTCAAGTCTGACTTGGAGTGTCTCAGATAACACTTTATAGCTGATGTCATCAGCAGTGTCTGGTGAGGAGAATATGGTAATAACAGTGTCCCACATGCTGTTGTAAAAGGCTGTCTGTAATGTCAAGCAAGAGCAGACTCACACAAACACCCCACCCTGGTTGACTGCAGTGAGAACAGAATCCCTACCTGTCTAAGCGCACAGACTACAAAACTCAGTACATTGTGCAAGCATCACAGCACAAGTCTGAGCTTTACATGTCAACTTATAGTAGATGACATCAGCAAGTCATATTTGAGAGAAGATGTTGGGAGGCCTGTATAGGTTCATAGCATCATAGGTTCATAGGAGGTTATTAGCCTAATGGCCCTAGGGCATTTACAAACCTAGCCATGTAAAAACACAAGTACCCTTGTTGAGCATAGTTAGATGGTTATTGTTAGCAGAGAGATTTTGTGATTAGCACCAACTGACCCTGTCCATGAGGGATATAGGTGCCACACCAGGAGTGAATTTTCAATCACTCATCCAGTTGCCAAGGTTGCACTTGAATAAGGTCATTGAGGAGAACTGCTTCACATGCAATGGGAGGCAATTACAGAGGAGTGGCAATCACTGGGAGATATATCTGTCTCCCCAGCATGTTCTGTTTATGTCACAGGCTGGGTTGAGATCCCTGGAGAAAGTTACCCTTGTCCCATTTGATTTCCATATATCCAGTATTTCCGGTAGGGTAGGGTCTGAGACTGCTCTGTAGGCCAGACACAGGTCACCTGTCAGTAACATGTATGATACTGAGTACAGTGACAGGTCTTTCAGTCTTTACATCTTTGCCATGTTTTGGAGGTCCTGGATTCTCCCAATCACAGACCTGTGTGTTTTCTCTAGTTGCTGCAGGTGTCTGATGAGGTACAGGGAGAAGGGAGCACTGTACTCAATTAGTGGTTTGATAAACTTAGAGTACAGCAAAGCTATGACCTCCTTGTCTTGGATGTGATGGCCTTATTTATGAGGTGTGCAATGTAGAATGTGCATCTCACCACTATGGACACATAGTGTTTTAAGTGCATATTGCTATTAACATGTGTTCCCAAGTCTCTCAACATTGTGTTTGAGCTTAGAGGGGTGCTATGCATATCATAATTAGCAGGGGTACTTCATTGCCAAAGGGAACAATGGGGCATTTTTTGCTTTAAAGTATAGTCTGTCATTTTGGCACCAATCATTTGTGTGTGTAATATGTTAACATAGTTGAAGGACTCTATATGACTGCATCCAGTTTATAGTCATTTGCAAACTGGTTAAGCCACAGACCATCTACCTTTGCCTGGACTTTAGAGAAATAGTTTCCAAACAGTTAAGTGTCCAGCATAGATCCTTGTGGTATTTCACTGGTATGTGGTCTACTGGTGGAGGTGCTGTCCCCATCTTTACAGTGTGCATTCTTTCAGTGAACCAGTTGGCTATCCATCTAGTAATGTATGGGTTAATCCCCAGATGGGAGAGTTTCTCTGTGATACCTGAATTGGGGATAGTGTCAAAGGCCTTGGAAAAAAAATCAACATAGCAGTATGCCCTGTTATACCTCATCCAGGCTATAGGGGTCATTATCAAAGAAGTCCACTATGTTTAATAAGCAACATATACCCTTGACAAAACCAAAATGGTCTGGGTCAAGTATGTTGAAGTTTACCTATGTCCCTGTGGATAAGATCCATGCTGATCCCTTCCCTAACCTTGCATATAAGGGTTTTTAGGCTTATGGGTCAATAGTTTTAGTTCTGCATGTTAACAAATTGAAGTGCATTTCCTATCACATAACATTTGATTCTAATGTCTGCAGTGTAGGTGATATATGTGTGAAAAAATACTGAGACCTCAGGGATGCAGTGCTTGGGAGGAGTCAATACTTTACTGTACTGTAAATATGTGACCTGTTGTTAGAGTCTTCAGTTTGTTATGTTTCCACATGTAATTTCATGTCATAGACAGGAAATGGACAGTAAGCAGCAGTAATGCACAATGATATGTAAGCAACTGTAAATGTATATGTAATGTAAAATAAAATTTAAAAAACATCAGACACTTTAATAGTTTCAAAAAGGAGCTAAAAAACTTCCTATCAGACTCATGGTCCTGCCCCTACCAGGATCCTACATACATAAATCTCCACCCCCTCTCTATGTGACCACCCTTTTTTATTTTATTGTCAATCTCAAATGTATGTTCTGAATTACTTGCATTGTATTGTACTGGAGCTTTGCTTCTCAGGTCTCTACTGAAAATGGGCTTCTGGTTCATTTGGACCAACCAGATTAAAAAATGTCAGATAAATAAATAAATAAATAAATAATATTTACTTTTCCTTAGTGCACTGAGCAGCTGGTTTGCATGACAGTTGTCAAAATGTTTGCACATGCGAGGTACACATTTCCATTACTTTCCCTGTTTGCACATAGTTAAGCAGTGTACAAACATGAACCGCATTGCTAAAATCTGAGAGTTAGTATTGAGTCTATGAAACACAGCTGCTGCTAACCGACTCTTTAACAGCAGGTGTTAATGCAATGACACCTTTCTTTTTGAGCCCAGATGATACTGGGTTCAAATGCAGGTGTATGTAAGACTTTTAAATATTTTTGAAAAATCAGTGATAATGCAATTACATTAATTCTTTATAATACATGCATTGCTGTGTGTTGGCATAGTGAGGCAGGGTTAAGTGAGATTGAGCAGAAATAACCACAGCATTGTATCACCATTGAACATCCCTTGGCATTGCTGTGTGATGCAAAACTCTGGGAAGACATAGAAGCCAAAAAGAAAAGGGATATATTGCTTTTTCTGCTACTTATGTGTGTTGGGTGTGATTCTATTTTTTTTTACCAGATTTTCGGTGCTAAAATGGGGGGGGGGGGTAGGAAGGTAGTGAAATGAAGAACAAGCAGGTAAAAGAACAAAAGGAAGCACTACATGAATATGCAGGAGGGAGGTAGGGATGAACCATAGCTACCCATTTCTTCAAAGTAAAAACTGATCATGTGTGCAGAATATTAGTTGTATTTGGACTGTCACCTCCAGAGAGAGGGCTGACAACAACGTAATCATGTTGCATAGCCAAATGGACCCAATCAAGAGTGTCAAGAAGACACATGTGCAAAATGAAGAGCTATATATTGGATGATTTGTTTTTGTGAGACAGGTGCCCATTTTTTTTTTTGTTTGTAATTCAGTAAGAAAGGACTGCTTGGTAAGGGATGTAGGTATGTCTGGGTCAGGTAAGTTGAGTAGGTTCGAAAGCAAATGCAAACAAACAAGAAGAGACAGAGACAGTGATGGACACAAATGGTTGTGGACACCATGACTGAGGTGAGGGAGAGGACAACACATACTCATGGACATCAAGCTTGGAGACAGTGAGAATCAAATCCTCTCCCACTGGACTGCCATCACTGTCCCCTTCCTCCTTTGGCAGCTGGAGTGCTTGACATATTCTCCTCCTATGGACCATGAGGGAGAGTAACCTTTCCATCTGGTGTAGGCATACACCACTGGTGTGGTGCAAGTCCCTATGCCCCATTCCTGGCAACTCCCTGTGGGTGATGAAATCAGCATCTCTGTCACTGCTCTCAGAAGGTACCACTGCTCTGGCTTCCAGGACAGTACTACCTGAGGGCACAAGTAGTGCAGTGGCAGCAGAGGCAGTGATGCCAGGTTGGCTCCCAGACATGCTGGGCATAATTACTGAAGCCGGTGGAGCAGGAACAGGCTGATCCATTGGGCTGGCCTACTTCACTGTGCTGTTTAGCATTTAGGGATGTGCTACACATACATGACATGGAGATATTTTCATGAAACATAATAGAAAAAAGAAAAAGAGAGGTAGGGGCTGGTGTGAGAGAAAAAAGAGATACAATTAGTACCATCATATTAGACATTCAATGCATTAAAACAGTTAGACAACTCTTTTACCTGAAGTAGTAGAATTTTTTATTTAATGTAAATATTATTGAAGAAATAACAGCATTGTATAGTTGACTATTTTGGTATTTGAACCCACAGCTTCTGACTGCAGTCTAATATTGCACTCTTACAACTAGTTTGTGCTACAGACTAATGCATACATGCTTGCTTTAACAGCTGGGATATGCATGCTCAGTTTGATACAACTGTATAAAAGACCAAAAAAAGCTATCTTTAACTTTCAAAGCTACAATAGCACTTCTCTTCTGCTGCATACTTACCACTTGCTTCCCTCAGTCTCTCCAATCAGGCAACATGAGCCTGTCGATTGAACTCATATCTGTTGGGAGCTGGGAAAAGAATAGAACAGAACTTAAGAGCATTATGTACACCAGTCACGGCAATATTTAGCATTTTAATTCTTAAACATAACTCTCTTATTCTCATACTTACACAGATGTGCAATGTCTGCAGTCTCAAACTCATGCAGCCAATGGTTGACAGTATCCCCTTTTCCCCTATGTAGGTCATTGAAATGATGTCTACATTGCTCTCCAGTGCATGGGATACCAATGGCACTTGATACAACCTGGGCCAAACTATTCCAAGTCTCTGACTTGCACTGGGAGCCAGAATAGTCCCCATGAAGAAGTCTTTGGCTATGGTGCTTTACCAGGAGTCCAATAAATATCCTGGACTCCTGCATACCCCACCTCTGTGCCCTAAACCTGGCACCTTCCTCTCCAACACCAGCCATGTCTACCAGCCTAGAGAAATGGAAACTGATGCTTTCCTGCCAAGTCCAGTTATTGCTTTTACTGGTAGTGGGCAACTCCAAGCAACAATACCAACCATGAGTATGCGATGTTAAGCAGACCCCAGCAGTGCCAAGCATGGAGGAATTAAATAATTGAAATTGGAAGATTAATCTGACACTTGGCCTTAGTTTGAGAGGTGTCCACTGCTGTAACCTGGAAATATTCAGTATATTTGAAATTGGAAGGTAACTGTTAGGTGAGTTAGATTTGTAGAAATGGTGTGGGAGCATAAATAATGACCTTACACATTAGTTTTTGTCTTTGAAAATGGGCTTCTGGTTCATTTGGACCAACCAGATTAAAAAATGTCAGATAAATAAATAAATAAATAAATAATATTTACTTTTCCTTAGTGCACTGAGCAGCTGGTTTGCATGACAGTTGTCAAAATGTTTGCACATGCGAGGTACACATTTCCATTACTTTCCCTGTTTGCACATAGTTAAGCAGTGTACAAACATGAACCGCATTGCTAAAATCTGAGAGTTAGTATTGAGTCTATGAAACACAGCTGCTGCTAACCGACTCTTTAACAGCAGGTGTTAATGCAATGACACCTTTCTTTTTGAGCCCAGATGATACTGGGTTCAAATGCAGGTGTATGTAAGACTTTTAAATATTTTGAAAAATCAGTGATAATGCAATTACATTAATTCTTTATAATACATGCATTGCTGTGTGTTGGCATAGTGAGGCAGGGTTAAGTGAGATTGAGCAGAAATAACCACAGCATTGTATCACCATTGAACATCCCTTGGCATTGCTGTGTGATGCAAAACTCTGGGAAGACATAGAAGCCAAAAAGAAAAGGGATATATTGCTTTTTCTGCTACTTATGTGTGTTGGGTGTGATTCTATTTTTTTTTACCAGATTTTCGGTGCTAAAATGGGGGGGGGGGTAGGAAGGTAGTGAAATGAAGAACAAGCAGGTAAAAGAACAAAAGGAAGCACTACATGAATATGCAGGAGGGAGGTAGGGATGAACCATAGCTACCCATTTCTTCAAAGTAAAAACTGATCATGTGTGCAGAATATTAGTTGTATTTGGACTGTCACCTCCAGAGAGAGGGCTGACAACAACGTAATCATGTTGCATAGCCAAATGGACCCAATCAAGAGTGTCAAGAAGACACATGTGCAAAATGAAGAGCTATATATTGGATGATTTGTTTTTGTGAGACAGGTGCCCATTTTTTTTTTTGTTTGTAATTCAGTAAGAAAGGACTGCTTGGTAAGGGATGTAGGTATGTCTGGGTCAGGTAAGTTGAGTAGGTTCGAAAGCAAATGCAAACAAACAAGAAGAGACAGAGACAGTGATGGACACAAATGGTTGTGGACACCATGACTGAGGTGAGGGAGAGGACAACACATACTCATGGACATCAAGCTTGGAGACAGTGAGAATCAAATCCTCTCCCACTGGACTGCCATCACTGTCCCTTCCTCCTTTGGCAGCTGGAGTGCTTGACATATTCTCCTCCTATGGACCATGAGGGAGAGTAACCTTTCCATCTGGTGTAGGCATACACCACTGGTGTGGTGCAAGTCCCTATGCCCCATTCCTGGCAACTCCCTGTGGGTGATGAAATCAGCATCTCTGTCACTGCTCTCAGAAGGTACCACTGCTCTGGCTTCCAGGACAGTACTACCTGAGGGCACAAGTAGTGCAGTGGCAGCAGAGGCAGTGATGCCAGGTTGGCTCCCAGACATGCTGGGCATAATTACTGAAGCCGGTGGAGCAGGAACAGGCTGATCCATTGGGCTGGCCTACTTCACTGTGCTGTTTAGCATTTAGGGATGTGCTACACATACATGACATGGAGATATTTTCATGAAACATAATAGAAAAAAGAAAAAGAGAGGTAGGGGCTGGTGTGAGAGAAAAAAGAGATACAATTAGTACCATCATATTAGACATTCAATGCATTAAAACAGTTAGACAACTCTTTTACCTGAAGTAGTAGAATTTTTTATTTAATGTAAATATTATTGAAGAAATAACAGCATTGTATAGTTGACTATTTTGGTATTTGAACCCACAGCTTCTGACTGCAGTCTAATATTGCACTCTTACAACTAGTTTGTGCTACAGACTAATGCATACATGCTTGCTTTAACAGCTGGGATATGCATGCTCAGTTTGATACAACTGTATAAAAGACCAAAAAAAGCTATCTTTAACTTTCAAAGCTACAATAGCACTTCTCTTCTGCTGCATACTTACCACTTGCTTCCCTCAGTCTCTCCAATCAGGCAACATGAGCCTGTCGATTGAACTCATATCTGTTGGGAGCTGGGAAAAGAATAGAACAGAACTTAAGAGCATTATGTACACCAGTCACGGCAATATTTAGCATTTTAATTCTTAAACATAACTCTCTTATTCTCATACTTACACAGATGTGCAATGTCTGCAGTCTCAAACTCATGCAGCCAATGGTTGACAGTATCCCCTTTTCCCCTATGTAGGTCATTGAAATGATGTCTACATTGCTCTCCAGTGCATGGGATACCAATGGCACTTGATACAACCTGGGCCAAACTATTCCAAGTCTCTGACTTGCACTGGGAGCCAGAATAGTCCCCATGAAGAAGTCTTTGGCTATGGTGCTTTACCAGGAGTCCAATAAATATCCTGGACTCTTGCATACCCCACCTCTGTGCCCTAAACCTGGCACCTTCCTCTCCAACACCAGCCATGTCTACCAGCCTAGAGAAATGGAAACTGATGCTTTCCTGCCAAGTCCAGTTATTGCTTTTACTGGTAGTGGGCAACTCCAAGCAACAATACCAACCATGAGTATGCGATGTTAAGCAGACCCCAGCAGTGCCAAGCATGGAGGAATTAAATAATTGAAATTGGAAGATTAATCTGACACTTGGCCTTAGTTTGAGAGGTGTCCACTGCTGTAACCTGGAAATATTCAGTATATTTGAAATTGGAAGGTAACTGTTAGGTGAGTTAGATTTGTAGAAATGGTGTGGGAGCATAAATAATGACCTTACACATTAGTTTTTGTCTTTGTACATTGAGAAAATTGATATTTACACTGTGGGACTCAAATATAGGCATAAGGGACAAAACATTTTCTTCCACAGCATTGATTTTCCATCTTTGCTACAGAAGAAGTGCTGCTCAGACCTAGTCAGGAAACATCCACCAGTATATCCAACAAATTTAATGAAACTCTGATGTCTCGGCCAAAGCCTTCAAGGAGTATAGCACAAAGTAAAAAGCTGGTGATCATGTTTTACATCCAATATTTAGCTATGTGCCAGGAGCATTTGATGGATACTAATGTTTATGAAAAAGTTGATAACCTTATGTATGAAAATGCATTAAAGGAGTATGAAAATTTGTCGTACTAGGCTATTTTTCTGAGGAAGACATAAAAAAGTTTAATTCAGAAAATTGTAAAATGGCCTATTTCTATTGCCTTCCTAAGTTACCTAAAGATATTAGGCAGCCCCCATGCAGGCCTATAGTTTCAGGGCATAATTATTTCTTAAACAAAATAGGACAGTTTCTTCACCTTGCCTTTATATATTCGTGATGTGTTTGATTTTCTGGAAAAAAATAAGCACTATTAAGTCGAGTTGTAACATGTTTTGGGTGACAATAGATGTATAGAGTTTATACACCAGCTTCCAGCATAGTTTTGGTATTGAGGCAATAGGATTCTTTTTGGGAAACAGTCCTGCTACAGAATATATTGTAGAGCTTGTCCATTTCTGTTTAACAAAATTTTTAAAAATTTAATAATGAGTTATACCATCAGAAACAAGGCACTGCCATGGGGGCAGCATTTGCCCCCATGTATGCCAACCTTAGTGTGGGCTTGTTCAAAAGGGAACATTTATATAGAAATGTGTTTTTTTTATAAACATGTTGCCAAATATTACAGATTTATTGACAACCTAATTTTTCTGTTTGAGGGAGGGAAATAATTAGTTGATGAATTTATAGCTGACTTACAAAATAATAGATTTGGACTAAAATTTGACAATTTCAAAATTGGGACTTGTGTCCCTCTATTAGTTGTCATAGTAGACATTTCAGATGGGAATGTTTTAAAAACTTCAGTCCACAGGAAATTTAGTGAAGGCTCACACTTTTTGTATGGTGAAAGATGCCATCTACCCCATACAATACAAGCTATTTCCTTTGGTGATTTTTTTTGCTTATATAAGCTATTTAATACTGAAAAGTATCTCAAACAAGAACTGGATAAAACTATAGATATGTTTAAAAATAGGGGCTATGATGTGAAGACAATACATGATAGTTGGCAGAAATTTATACACAGAGTTAATGGACACCAGAAAAGTAACCAGGATGGACAATACACTGGGGCTGTGCATAAGAAAAGAGATAAATGAAAATATATGTTTTGTTACAATGTACAGTTGCCTTAGTCTCAAAATAATAGATCAAGTTACATATTTCTGGAAATAGATGACATCTTAAAGGGATACTTCAGAGTGGCTGAACAAAGAACTAGCAAGCATTTTCCTACAGAAAAGGAAAAATTATACAGAATTTTTTGGTAAGAGGTAAATTCAGTATTCCATCTCCTAATATACCATATAGTTTGACAATGTGTAGTGCATTTGCTTGTGGCAAGTGCAAGGCTTGTAAATATGTAATAAAAAATTTTCCTAGACTAAATAATGTTTCTTTTAGAACTTGTGTCCATTTTACTTGCACTACTGAAGTCGATATATATGCCTTGAGATGTCCTTGCAACAAATTTTATATTGGAGAAACAAAAAGGTGTTTTAAAACTAGAATTTTAGACCATGTGAGGGATATTGCTAATAAAAAAATCAAAGAGCTCTATAGCTGAACATTTTAGTTTGTTTCATGATGGAGAATGTAAGGGGCTACAAGGCACTGTTTTGGGAAAAATACAAACATCTAGATTTGATGTTTATTTTATCAAGAAACAGTTGCTTTTAAAATAATTTACTTACATTTTAAAATTTGACACCCTGTCTCCAAGGGGACTAAATAAAGAATTTAATCAGAGAGTAATTCTTTAATTGTATGATTGTTTAATTGATGTATCTGCATGTGTATATATGGGGCAAGTTTTTTACTTTGAGTTATATTCCTTGAAGGCTTTGGCTGAGACGTCAGAGTTTCATTAAATTTGTTGAATATGCTGGTGGTTGTTTCTTTTTTGCTACAAGGCAACTTTTTATTTTGTGCATCAGATAGTCAGGAAGCATGCATAAATACAGGTGACAGTTTGAGCTGTTACACTTGTATGTATGTGACCTGACAAGGTTATTGGATATAGAGCCAGCTGTGCATGTGTTTTAGGTAATTGTACATTAGTGGTGTCTCATCCCTCATACATATAATTCATATCACCTCCACTATCTGAAGTATTATAAGTGAGAGTGAATATAATGGGAAGTAAAAGTGCATTGAATATCCTGTATTAGGGCCCAGGACCATATGCATGACTGCCCTACACTTATACCTGTTGCCACAAGAATGTTCAAATAACACTTGTCAACAGTAAAAAAAGTTTGCACACCCTGTACTAGAATCCAAGACCATCTGTACTCCAGCCCTACACTTATATCTGCTGCCACATGACTAGTTACATGACATTTCCTCATTTCCTAATTATTCCTAAGGTCTCTGTGTTACCCACCATGCAATGCCACTTAGCATGTTTGTGCTGTGCCCAACAGAATTAATTGAATGTATCCAGTTTCAATTATTGGCTCTCTGAGTTCTGTCTGCAGGTGTTTGATGGCTGCGGCTGCTGGGTAACCTTGCTAACTGCCACACAATGCCACTAAGCACAGTTGTGAGATGAAATACAGAAATTACAACAACGTATTGTTTTTACCTTTTCCCCTTTTACAGACAGCCTGTTTGTAGGTGTTCTGTCTAGTTCCTTGATGGGCAACTAGTCCAGTCGGTACACATTTGCACTTCATGTAAACAAGATAAGCACAGCCAAACCTGACATTCATTTTCTACATTTCCCATTTCATTGCTAAGCCTCACATCATGCAAAGAATGCCCCCCACAAAAAAAGAAGAAAAAGAAAAAAATGGAAAAGTAGCTGAAATGAGGAAAAGCAATCTATAAGATATGCACAACAAAATATTAGTACACAACATATTTCTATAAACATCACTCCAATGAACCTTCAGAAGACAATATAAGTGCATTATTCCTCTTTGCAACACAAACAGCTTTGCAGCAGTGAACTGAAACATACATAAAAGAAAAACATAATTCAAAATTAAGCAAAGCAATCTATGAAATAAACACTACAAAATGTTTGCTGGTACACAAGAAATATTTCTAGATAGGTCTGGATTTGAACTCTCACTCCAATAAACCTTCAGAACACAGTAAGGGTGCCTTATCCTTTTGCCAAAAAAGAAACTTTGTAGCAAGGAATGGAAATCATTCTGCATCGAACTAACTGCAACATCATCTACAGTAATATGATACCATACAAGTGTTATTTGTGCATTTATTATTTTTGGATTTATTGCACTAAGTAATCACACAACCAGCTATGAGTATTGCTTACAAATATGAAGCTCTGTTTTACACCGCTGTGTTTGTTGGTCATTCTTCTCTTATCTGACCAGTAATCTGGGAATGCAGTCTCTAAGCCATTCTATATCATTGTCCTTAAAATGTATGAGAATATTAAATGGCAACAATATTATGCAGTTGTCAACAAACGAAGGGGAGGCTGGAAGTTAATGAACAGAACCTGTGAATTGTGTGCTGCTTACATACATTTCCAACTTTGACAAAATCATATCTAATAACCTGTAAATCTAATCTGGCACACCCACTGAATGTAGTGCAGTTTGCATTGCTGTTGTGTTTCCCTTCTCCCTACCAGTCATCATTGACAGTTGTAATTCATTAAAAAAAACTGATAAAATGCCTGCACTGTGTTTACATCAGCTGCATGGAGCCAAGTAGTTGGGATTCAGGAATTCTAATGAGTTCACAAGTCATTTGCATCTTCACTGTGATGAGAGCCCTGAATTTACAACATAAAAATGCAACCACGTGACTAGAGAAACTGAAGGTGAGGAGACTGGTCTATGTGGAGAACACAGAAAAGAGGGCATTACTTTGGGATATATCTGCACAGAGAATTACTGAACTTGAGAAGGCATGCTTGCATTTTGTCAGCTATGTACTGCATATGCTGAAACGTAATTAAGAAAAATCTGTTTAATAGTTTGATATATATATATATATATATATCATTATCATCATCTTCTTTCGGCTGTTCCCATTAGGGATTGCCACATCAGATCACCTGTTTCCATTTCTTCCTGTCCTCTGCATCTTGCACTGTCACACCAACCACCTGCATGTCCTCTCTCACCACATCCATAAACCTTATCTTAGGCCTTCCTCTTTTCCTGTTTCCTGGTAGCTTCATCCTTAGCATCTTTTTCCCAATATACTCAGCATCCCTCCTCAGCACATGTCCAAACCTATGTAATCGTGCCTCTCTGGCTTTGTCTCCAAACCTTCCAACCTGGGCTGACCCTCTAATATACTTATTCCTAATCCTGTCCACCCTCGTCACACCCAGTGCAAATCTTAACATCTTTAATTCTGCCACATCCAGCTCAAACTCCTGCCTTTTTGTCAATGCCACTGTCTCCAACCCATATAACATAGCTAGTCTCACTACCCTCTTGTAGACCTTCCCTTTCACTCTTACAGGTTCTCGTCTGTCACAAATCTCTCCTGACACTATTTTCCACCCACTCCATCCCGCCTGTACTCTCTTCTTCACCTCTCTTCCACACTCACTGTTACTTTGAACTATTGACCCCAAGTATTTAAACTCATCCACCTTCACCACCTCTACTCCTTGCATCCTCACCATTCCTCTATCCTCCCTCTCATTCACACACATATATTCTGTCTTATTCCTGCTGACCTTCATTCCTTTTCTCTCTAGAGCATATCTCCATCTCTCCAGGGTCTCCTCCGCATGTTCTCTAATCTCACTACAGATCACAATGTCATCTGCAAACATTATAGTCCACGGGGACTCCTGTCTGATCTCATCTGTCAACCTGTCCATCACCATTGCAAATAAGATAGGGCTCAGAGCTGATCCTTGATGTAACCCCAACTCCACCTTAAATGCATCTGTCACTCCCACTGCAGACCTCACCGCTGTCTCACTACCCTCATAGATATCCTGTACCACTCTTACATATTTCTCTGACACTCCTGACTTCCTCATACAATACCACAACTCCTCTCTAGGCACCCTGTCATATGCTTTCTCTAAGTCTAGAAAAACACAATGCAACTCCTTCTGACATTCTCTGTACTTTTCCATCAACACTCTCAGAGCAAACATCACATCTGTAGTGCTCTTTCCCGGCATGAAACCATACTGCTGATCACTAATCATCACGTCCCTTCTTAACCTTGCTTCCACTACTCTTTCCCACAACTTCATGCTGTGACTGATCAATTTAATCCCTCTGTAGTTACTACAGCTCTGCACATTACCCTTATTCTTAAACATTGGTACCAAAACAATTTTTCTCCATTCCTCAGGCATCCTCTCACTTTCCAAGATTTCATTAAACAATCTGGTTAAAAACTCCACTGCCATTTCACCTAAACACCTCCATGCTTCCACAGGTATGTCATCTGGGCCAACAGCCTTTCCATTCTTCATTCTCTTCATAGCTATCTTTACTTCCTCCTTGCTAATACATTGTACTTCATGATTTACTATCCCTACATCATCCAACCTTCTCTCCCTCTCATTCTCTTCATTCATCAACCCCTCAAAGTACTCTTTCCATCTGCTCAACACACTGTCCTCACTTGTGAGTATGTTTCCCTCATTATCCTTTATCACCTTTACCTGCTGCACATCTTTCCTAGCTCATTCCCTCTGTCTAGCCAATTGGTACAGGTCCTTTTCTCCCTTCTTAGTGTCCAACCTTTCAAACAACTCTTCATATGCCTTATCCTTAGCCTTCGCCACCTCTCTCTTTGCCATGCACCTCATCTCCTTATACTCCTGTCTACTTTCTTCATCTCTCTGACAATCCCACTTCTTCTTTGCCAACCTCTTTCTCTGTATACTCTCATGTACTTCCTCATTCCACCACCATGTCTCCTTGTCGTCCTTCCTCTGTCCAGATGTGATACCAAGCACCTTTCTAGCCATCTCCCTTACTAGCTCTGCTGTAGTTACCCAGCTATTTGGCAACTCTTCACTACCACCCAGTGCCTGTCTTAACTCATCCCTGAACTCCACTTCACAATTACCCTTTTTAAATTTCCACCATTTGATCCTTGATGCTGCCCTCAGACTCCTCCTCCTCCTCTTAATCATCAACGCCATCCTACAAACCAACATCCTATGCTGCCTAACTACACTTTCTCCGGTCACCACTTTACGCTCTCCAATTTCCTTCAAACTGGCCCTCCTACATAAGATATAATCCACCTGTGTGCATCTTCTTTCACTCTTGTATGTCACCTTATGCTCCTCCCTCTTGTTAGGGAACCTATCAGTTCCACAAAAGAACACTTACCTGATGACCAGATCACCGAGACCACATCGCTGACAGAGCAGATCTCCGACAATGGTAAGTATAAGTAGTGTGGAATAGGATGTATTCCCATTTCCACAATGTAGTATGATCTCAGAGTTGGTATATTTAAGTAGGGGGGAGGGCGCAGAGGGGCTTGCCCCCCTGCTATACATATGTTTATTTTTGTTTTTTTATTTTATGGTGGAAACGGGAATATATTCCATTCCACAGTAGTTATACTTAACATTGTTGTAGATGTACACCAACAACAACGGAAAAGACGAAAACCAAACCAGTCACAAAAGAAGATTGTCCAGGGCAAACTCCACAAGAAAATTAGTGGAAAAGTTCCAAAACAGCTTACAATAAAGGCTCAATGCTCGATACCACAACTGCAAATTTATTAACGCCACACAGTATCCAAACGTTTTCGTCAAGAATATGACTTCATCAGACAAGGACACACAAATTACAACAGCTTAAATACTAGGTAAATTAAACACTTTGCTCCAATTAAATAATTGACTCCACATTTAAAGGCACAAAATAAATAGTCATGAAATCCTGCTCATTTACACTATTACCTGAACTAATTTTAAAACCCACTGTAAACACAATGTGTAAAACTGTACATATGTAAATATTAAAAACAAAAACAACAACAATGTTGCATTACAAATCTAGATATAAAAAATATGAATATATAAAAAACTTTTAAATTCATAGAAGTCATATTCTTGACGAAAACGTTTGGATACTGTGTGGCGTTAATAAATTTGCAGTTGTGGCATCGAGCATTGAGCCTTTATTGTTGTAGATGTGTTGTGTTGGCAATGTGGTCTTGCAGTGATTTGTTTGGTTGTGGATCTGATATGGATCCATATATATATAGACATGTTTCAGGGACAGTTCATTTAATAGCACTTTTAGCATTTCAAAGATGATTTGTTAGCAAAATGTGTCATGTGCCTATTCTTTTGGGGTGTGGGAGCAAAGATGAATTTCTGTTATGGTACAAACAAGAATATATTGTTACTCTCCTTTTTTTGCATCCAGCCTGTTGTTCATATTTCATATCTCTAGACTATTTTATGTTTCTCCAGTGGGTAATACTGGAATCCTACCTTTTCTGTTCTAGCTGGGAACAGTTATTTTGCAATTACGTGATACCTATGTGTATTATCCTTCTTTTGTCTTCTAGGACACCTAGGAATATGCCACTCAGGTGTCTCAATTTTTGAAAACCACCATTCTCTGACCCTGAAAATCAGGTCTTTGGTGAAGCTTTTAGGTGACATGGTGCCTTTCTGCTTGAGACAGGATGTTGAGATATGTTAGGCAGAATGCAGATTTGGTAACAGATCATCACAGACAATGCAGTGGATGGCCACATCAGAACATATGACGAGGTGTGCCATAGGGCCACTGACATGATTTCATCTGCACTGAGGAGAACATCTGCAGTGGGCCATGATCAGATGGGTACCAGGGTGGGGGGGGGCTGCTACCGAGCCACCACTCACAGCAAATGAAGAGCTTCTGTCCACTGTCAGTAAGCCAGACAGCTCCTAGGAAAGTGCAAAACAACATGTTCTTGACATTGGTGCTACTGTTTCAGGGACAGCAAGTATGTCTCAGTAGGAGCTTCCAGGTAGGTTTATGTATCTCAGTTGTTAAATACTGTTGTATAGTAAAACAATTTAAATCAATACATTAGTTCTGTTTCACAAGAACTTTTTTTGGGGGGGGGGGTTGAAGATTGCTTCAGTTAACAACACAATCTGATTGAATACACATGGGCTTAGGTTGGAGTTGTTATCCATATTCTTATTGAAAGTATAGTTAATGGGCATATAAAGGGGAAAAAAGTGTTACCCTTTGTGTTATTTTTAATTGTGATGATGTTGTCCTTACCTTTTGCTTAACTTCTTCCAGGATCATCCAGCATACAGAGGATACCATCAACTGCACATAGTAAGCCAAACATTTTTATATCAGTACTGATGAGCAATTCAAAGAAATATTTTAGTGTGTGTTATTTTGTTGTCAGGACTGTTGTGTGTATTGTTGTACTGTCTAATAGTGGCAGTACTGTATTTTGTTAGCATATATTGGACTACAGTAGTGAAGGTATTAATTGCTCCTGTGTTTGTTGCTTATTATCATAGGTGATCCTGACAGTGGAGGTGTGGGACTTCTACCACCTGATGTCAGAGTATCAGCAGACTGTGATGATGATGGTGGCCAAACAGAGGCACAGTTGGGGGGGGGGGTGCATAGCTTGAATCTGGCACTAAGATTGACATACAGCCATTCCCTGAAATTCCACTGAACACAGCCAGTAGGCCTGCACCTACCCATTTCGGTGTGCCCACAGATATTGGATAGGTGGAGTGCAAGACAATTGATCAGGGAAGTGTTTTTGACTCTGGCCATAGCCAAAGTATGGGTGGGGTGCCACAGAGAAGTGTTTTTAGGGGTGCTCGGAGAACACCCACTGTCCTTCGTCCACCTAATCCAGGTTTCTCTTCCTGGGATACTCAACATATGATTAGGGACATCATGAAGGCACAGGCACATTCCCTAGGTGCTTCAGAGAAATGCTAGGGGTTGTAGATGTGGCACAAGCTTACATGCATGACTGTCTCCACTATGTTGTCAATTCAATGGAATGGATGAATGACACATTGGAATGAGCAGTGTCTGTGAAAGAACATCTACTGGGATGGGGTTGGCATCTTCATGGGCATAGATCAGTCTCATCATCTGCTGTTAGCCAACATGGCCATACCCAATCATGATCCCATAGTGGCAGTACTTCCACTTCAGTGGGTGAGCTGTCCACACCCAGACATGGCAGACCATAGGGTCATGGTCCTAGCTGTACTCATAAAGGGAGCTCATACGGCAGACATCAGTCACATTCAGGTAGCAGCAGTGTATCTGACCATGGGCATGGACATGCCAGTGCAACTTCTGGCAGAGCCAGTTTTTATGGCTGCGGACAACAACAATGAACTGCCACCTCTACCATGGATGGCTCACATCTGTCCAACATACCAAGATGTAGAGCTAGTACAGTGCTTGGCTGGGTTCATGCAGACACTCACACATCAATTTCACCTGTTGGACCCCTACAGACATACACAACAGTTACATGGTTCAATCATGCAGCTTAAAATTCATTTTTTTATTGGCCATTTGTTGTTTAATCCAAATGTCTGTCTCTTTATCTTTCTTACTCATATACACTCACAAACCTTTTGTGTCAGCCTAGGCCTCCTGCCTGATCCCCCCCCCCCCCACACACACACACACACCCTGTGCAAGTGATGATAACTGTGTCATATCCCTGTTTTGGATCTTTTGAATTCAGGAATAAATAAGCTTTGTGTCTGATGTTCAGGGTGCATAGCTGACTTATTGCTTTGTATATCTGCATTTGTGATGTTGAATTGCTAATTGGACCATTGTCTTATATTGGTCTTACAATGTTATATGGACATATATAAGTCAAATTAATCTCTGCTGTCACATTTTAAGGTATTTTCATATTATTACACAATACACTCCAAGTTCAACACTTAGCAGTTCACAGCCAATACATGGGGAGGTAAAGGTTGTGGAGTTGCCTGGCATCAATGTTACTATATGTATGTGCATAGGAGGAAGGTTTTAGGCCCTTAGGTGGTGAGTGAGTGTGCTATGTGTTGTCTCTTAGCCAATACAAGGGCATATTGAGGACACCCATGTCTACCTACACCCACAACAGCAACTGTTGCTTCCCCCTTTGACTCCTCACCTGTGTGTGGCTGTGGTGAACGTGGCATTGATGGTGAGATGTGTGCCCCTTCCCCTTGTTGATTCTGCTGAAGCTGTTTTCTCAGTATGATGTTGTGTAGCATGGCACATACTGTGAATCTTTTAGTACATATCCATGGATTGTACTGCAGGCCTTCCCCAGATGTATCAAGGCACCGGAACTGTGACTTCAGGAGCCCAAACACATGCTCTGTGATATTTCTGGTTTGAGTGTGTGAGGCATTATGATGTTCTTCAGTGTGTGTGTGTATGTGTGTGTGTGTGTGTGTGTGTGTGTGTGTGTGTGTGTGTGTGTGTGTGTGTGTGTGTGTGTGTGTGCGTGTGTGTGTGCATGTGTGTGCGCGTGTGTGTGTGTGTGTGTGTGTGTGTGTGTGTGTGTGTGTGTGTGTGTGTGTGTGTATTTCGAATGGGTGTCAGCCTCAGTTCCAGTGCATTACCTACATCTCCTAGTAAATGGTCCTGTTGGATATCCCCCCAGTGCACATCTGATACAGTTTGGGAGGTGTGTCAGATATGTAAGTCATGGTAACTACCAGGGCTGCCAGCACACAATTTCAAGATGATTTCCTTGGCATTACACACAACTTGGCATTTAATAGAGTGGAAGCCCTTTCTATTAATGTAGAGCCTTCCCTGGTCCCTGGCTGGTGCCTTAATTTCTATATCTGCGCAATATATGTTACCCAGTACTTCAGGGTAGTGTGTTACAGGGTAGAACTCCTGCATATTTCTGGCTCTATCTTCAGGAGTACAGAGAAAATATATGTGGTCACTAGCATGTTGGTGCAAAGCATTCAAAAATTGATGAAACACCCCCAGCATGTCCCGTGATGGTCTCTGAAAGGTACTGCTAGCTAAGATTCTAAGTGGTACAGAGATCTTTGTCTCCATTGGGATGGGTTCCCCTCGGTTTGCCCTAGTTCTGAGTTCAGGATGACAGAGGTTGCAGAGTTTCTGTAGTGTACCTCTATCCACCCTAT
>NC_056733.1:451878392-451908392 GCF_019279795.1 Protopterus annectens | reverse complement strand
TTGCTTGCAGCTTTAACGTGAGGACTATAACTGGAAATGAAATTAATTGTAAAACAAAGATGCTTCAAAACATGATCAATGCATTTTATTTATTTATTTTTTTATTTTTGGATCTATCAATGACAGATGAATGTATAGTTCTTCTGATTATAAATGCTGCATCTCTTCAAGATGTTTACTGCAAAAGTAACATAGTCTGCCTTGATTTTAATCACAATGAACTTGAAACATGCAGTTGCATGGATTTTAGACTTATGTTGGGCATTGTGTCTTTGATGCTGTGTACTATGAAATCAAGGGTTTGGTATTTGCAGAATATCTTCTGCCACTTTTGACTACACCTGTTAGGGGGTCACCACAGCAGATCATCGGTCCACAGAACGAGTGGCAGTAGAGTTTTATAGTGTAGAGTTGCCGGCACGGTGCCCAACCTTCCTCAGAAAGAAAACACATGCACACACTCATGCCTAGGGCCAATTTAGAGTGTCCAATTCACCTACAGCATGTCTTACGAATGTGGGAAGAAACCCGCACGAACACAGGGAGGACATGCAGACTCCACACAGACGGCACCACAGCCAAGAATCAGACCTGAGAACCTCTAGCTGTGAAGTGATAACACTAACTGGTGCATCACTGTACCACTCTTTTGCAATTGAACTGTCTACAACCTCCTCGTGGAAGCATCACATGTTGAGACAGTTAGATATTACTTGTGTATTTCCCTTCATTTTTATTCAGTTGTACGTCTCAAAAATATTTGAATGCTTTACTTCTGTCATCAAATTGGAAACATAATACACATTAATGATTATTCATTTAATCATGATGTGCCCTTTTTCTGAATTGTTTTAGTATACACTTTCTATAAGTGGTAAATTTAGACCATTATATTGGCATTTGCAAAATATACTGGTCTAAATTTACCACTTAAGTGATTGAAAATACATGGATAAAATGATTCAAAAAAGGACACAGCATGACTAAAAATGAATAGTCATTAATGTGTATTATGTTTCCAGTTTGATGACAGAAGTAAAGAATTTAAATATCTTTGAGACATGTACAACTGAATAAAAATGGAAGGAAATACAAGTAATATCTAACCATCTCAATATATGATGCTTCCATGAGGAAGTTGTAGACAGTTTCATTGAAAAATGTGTCAGTTGAGGTGGATATGTCACTTTCAAGAACACTGAGTTTGAGAAGGCCAAAAGTCCAGTCTATGCTACCATAAATGACATACTTTTATTATTATAATAATTATTATAATAATAATAATAATAATAATTATTATTATTATTATCATTATTATGTTGATGTTGTTTTTAATGTGGGGTAGACTTTGTGTCTTCACTTGCATGCAGTGGGATACCCTCTGCAATCCCTGCATCATAATCAACTTGGAGGACTGTGCATTATATCAGCTATACAAGTGCAAACCATGTTTTGCATGTGTGGTTGGGGGAGGGGTGGCTTCACCCTGTCCTTCCCATTTCAGGAATCAGCATCGTATCTCCCAACTTAATTTGGAGCCATCCTCTACTTGGAATTTGCCAGAGCATCTGTACAATATGCTTCCTGTTCAAACCATTCATTGACTGGTTATTTTTATTTTACTGATTCCTTCACTTAATAAGTGGTTAAGTAAACTGAATCCGTGATTGCAAAGTCTTCCCAAGTGAAACAGTCAACTCACAGCTTAAACCACTAGTTCCCACAATCAGCTGCAAGCAGTGGTCAGAGAAGGCTCTAAGGTCAACAGAGACCAGGCTGAAGACCTGGAAGTTGACTGGAGAGAAAATACAACAGTTCAAGGAATTACTCAGGGTTCTAGCACCCCAAGAAGAGGAGGAAATAGGTGGAGTTGAAGAAGAATGGCAGCGTCTAAAAACAGTATGCGTTAGAACTACAGAAAAGATATGTGGCCAAGCCAGGTATGGAAATAAGGTACATAAGGAAAGCTGGTGGTGGAATGCAGAAGTCCAGGAAGTCATCAAAAGAAAGAAGGAGTGCAGGAAGAAGTGGGAGATAGAAAAGATTGACCAGGCTAGGGAGGACTACTGGCTGGCTAACAAAGATGCCAAGAAAGAAGTTGAAATAGCAAAGAGTAGGCACTGTACCAACTTCTGGATAGTGACTCAGTAAGGGGCACAAATAAACTATATCAGATTGCAAGGCAAAGACAGAAAGATAAAGAAGATAGTCAGACACCCTTCATAAAGGATGCCAGCAACAACCTGCTCACCACTCCAGAGGACATCAAAGGCAGATGTAAGGAGTATTTCCAGCAGCTTCTGAATGAAGAAAATCCCACAGAAGCTGTACTGCCCCAGAAGCAGCCTATGATGAGAGAAGAAGAGTAGCCCACCGTAGAAGAAGTCAGAACAGCACTAAGGAAGATGAAGTTAGGGAAAGCAGCACGTTCAGATGAGGTCATAGCAGATATTATAAAGATGCTGGGTGAGATAGGGGAGAAATGTCTCCTGAGGGTACTAATAGCAGTATGGAGAGAAAGGTGTATCCCAGATGACTGGAGAATATGCAAACTCTTGTTAATGTACAAGAACAAAGTCGACATCCAGAACTGTGGGCAGTACAGAGGCATCAAACTCCTATCATATTGTATGAAAGTTCTGGAGATGGTGATTGATAAACGGATATGCAGAGTAGTAGAATGTAAGTTGGGAGATGAGCAGCTTGGATTCAGATCAGGATGCAGCACAACTGACCCGATGTTTGCATTGAGACAGATACTTGAGAAAAAGCTAGAGATGAAGAAAGAGTCCAGCTGGGCATTTCTAAACTTGGAGAAAGCATATGACAAGGTCCCAAGAAAGCTGATCTGGGCAGTACTGTCAGGCATGAGTGTTGAAGAACACAGGAGCGTGGCACTGAATTGAGAGAGTTGGCAACAGTTAATCCAACACCCCAACCCCTTGTAGAAAAAAATGGGAAAAAGGAGGCTGATAATGATGATGATGATGATGATGAAGTAAACTGATGCTTGCAGACCATTTTTAGAATTCATCCAGGAGAAAAAACATTTACATTTTTTGATAAACAAGGAGTATATATTTGTTATTTACAATAAGTAAGTAATAGAGTGGAACCAGTTTCCAGCAAATGCAAACTTACTTTAGCATTATGTTATTGCTAATGTGACCATGCTGCTTGGGTTGCAGGGCTACCAGCATAGCAGAAAAGACTTGACAGATGAAAATAAAATTGCCAAAGATTCCAAAGACAACCACAAGGCATTCTATAACTATGTCAATAATCTAAATGGCAATGCTCAGATCTGCTCTGAGCTACAACAGAATGGCATTAAATATACTGATCCCAAGGATATTGCCAATATCCTGGCAGATCAATTCAGTGCCAACTTCACCCTACTCACACCCCCTAAACGGCCCATCTCAATACTGGAAGATTGCCAGATTCTGATAATAATGGCCACACAGGTAAAAAACGCACTCTCCAAAGCTAAGAATACAGCATTCATGGGACCAGATGACATCCTGGGCTGTGTATTACATGAACTACAAAATGAACTGGCACCTCACCTAAGTGTCATGTTTAATCATAGCCTCACCTCAGACTTCTTGCCCACTGAGTGGTGCACAGCTACAGTTATCCCACTCCAGAAGGGGGGATCCAGCTTGGATCTCAGGAAATACTGCCCCATCAGTCTGATGAGCCTGATCTGCAAGGCCATGGAATGTATTATCATGGAACTTATAAACAAAGACATTGGCAACCTGCAAACACTGGACCCCACCCTGTTCAGGTTCATGAAGGGCTGATCTTGTCTCCTGAAACTGATTGACTTCTTCGACTCAGTCTCCAGAGCTGTGGACGAGGGTAAGGCAGTCCACACAGCTTATCTGGACCTTGCCAAGGCCTTTGACACCATCCCCTACTCTGGAATTATAGATAGACTTACTAAACTGGGCATTAATCCCCACATCACTCGATAGGTTGCCAACTGGCTTACTGACAGAACCAACACTGTAAAAGTAGCCAACTCCAAATCCAGCTCCAGACAAGTGACAAGTGGAGTACCTCAGGGTTTAGTCCTGGAACTGCTGTTGTTTGGCATCTGCTTCTCTGAAGTACAGGCCAACACTAATGGACTCTGGCTAACAAAGTTTGCAGATGACTGCAAACTGGGAGCCATTATTGAATCCTCAAATGATGTGGATAGTCTACAAAAGGGCCTTACAGAAACAGAAGCTTGGTGCCAGAGCCATGGGCTCAAGCTCAATGCCAAGAAATGTATAGTTATCCCCTTTAGGAAAAAAACATGTGCCATGAATTATAACATAGGTGACAGTACACTAAACACCAAAAGTGTAATAAGAGACTTAGGGACACAGGTGGACAGTGGTCTCACCTTCGATAACCACATCGCCACAACAGTCAGGAAATCCTTCTATGTGGCACACCTCATCACTAAGGGCTTTTCATCCAGAAAAAAGAGGTCATTGTCCCACTGTACTCTTCCCTCATTAGACCCATTATAGAATACAATGCTCCATTTGGTATGTACCTCTCAAAACATCTGCAACAACTGGAATGGTTGCAGAAATACCTCACTAAAAGAATCACAGGCCTAAAGGAGATTCCCTACATTGACCACCTTAGAAAACTCCAGCTATACTCTGTCGCATATTGCCTACTCAGAGGTGATCTCTGCTTAACATACAAGGCCATGTCAAACTCAGAGCTGTTGGACATGCTACACTTAAAGAAATCCCAATCCCTCAGAGCCACATGCTCCAGGGATCTAAACCTTGTCATCACAATAAACAAAACATGCTGGAGGGATAGGTTCCTGATCCAGAGACTCCCCAGACTCTGAAATAGACTGCCCATACATGTCAAGCAGAGCGCCTCTTTGGCCCTCTTCAAAAGGAACCTTGACAATTGGATGGGAGAAAGGAAATTCACCCTGGGGATCACGTCAGTCACTCTGCTAGACAGGGGTCTAGGGAAGTAAACAGTGTGGGACGAAATAGCCAGTGAATTGTTATGGCTAGGCTTGTAAAAGCCCTAGGGCCGATAGCCTAGTACCAACCTATGAACCTATGAACCTATGAACCAGAGACATTGCTGTTTCTTCCTAACCTCTTCTGTAAGGGATTTCACAAAATCATATTCCTTCATCTCTGTGAAACAGTTCTGCTATCAAATTAATGGCTATTTTTTTTCAGACTATGGACTTTCCAAAAAAGGGTTTAGTCTGGTCCTTGTCATTTGGCCTAAGTCCATGCCAAATGATCTGAATAACATGCATGATCCTCTTGCAAGCATTTCTGCAAATCCTCCTTGAGTATTTAACCATGCATTTGCAGCCCAAATAGTTACACCCTACTTGGTCTTGGCCATTATCTTTGCCAGTGGAGCTACCTGCCATAAGTTCCAATCATCCTTTATAGTTTCATAGATGTTTACTAGGCTAATATATATATATATATATATATATATATATATATATATATATATATATATATATATATATGGGTGTACTTTCCTACAACGAAAATTCACTTTTTTGAAATGGGAAAGTACATCCCCACTTAAGCAAAAGTGCACTTTAACGAAAGTGCAGTTTCGCTGAAGCTCACTAGACCAAACCTACCGCACCACAATGGAGGGCATTGAAAAATGGGCTATGTCCTCCACTGTGGTGCAATAATCACGGACCTTAGGGTTAGGGCAGGGGTCAAGGTAAGGAGATAGCCCCACTAACTATCCCCTTACCCTAACCCATGCCCTAACCCTAAGGTCCATGACTATTGCACCACAGTGGAGTACATTGCCAGATTTGGAATGTCTTCCATTGTGGTATGATAGTCATGGACCATAGGGTTAGGGCACGGGTAAAGGTAAGGGGATAGCCCTACTACTATCCCCTTACCCTAACCCGTGCCCTAACCCTAAGGTCCATGACTGCTAGCCTGTTCGGTCTAGCGGGTTCAATAGAGTGCACTTTCGTGAAAGTGCACTTTCATGTTAGTGTGTGTGTGGTTCGAAGTAGTGAACTTTCGTTCTTCAAAAGTACACCTATATATATATATATATATATATATATATATATATATATATATATATAAAACAGGCAAAATTTCTTACCCTGTGTTATCAGCGTACCAGTCAGCCTCTTAGCACAAGAAATATAGACACAGGCAAAAATAATTGGCCCCAGAATAGAGACAGATTTTAAATATTGTTCTTATAAACTTTTAAAGCTGATAGAATAATAGGTCTTATATTGGCATGCATTTTCTGAAGGATGTAAAGTCTTTAACTCAAATATTTGTCATTATTTAGTGACTTCATTCCTCAGTGATTTTCCAGAAAACCACACATTTTATGAGGAAAAGATAAAAATATGATGCAAAAGTCTGGACATTCTAGGGTTACCACCTGTCCCGCTTTGCGAGAGACAGTCCCACTTTGGGTGGTTGTGCCCTGTGAAAAAAACTAAAAAATGGCAAATGTCCTGAGATTTTAAGACAAAATATATTTCTTAAGTTTTCTTTAATAGTTGCATAAAACAGTTATTTTGTATCTGAAACACATAAATATTATTTCATATAGCATAATCAACTCAAATGCTACAAAAAATAAGCTTTTATTCCAGCAAAAAAGTGAAGTCCTATCCTTTGCATTGGCCGTGGGTATGTTTTGTCTTGCAAAACCTGAAAAATATCACATTTCTAGAAAAAATGTCCCACTTTAGGCATTTGAAAAGGTGGCAACCCTTGGACATTCTGTGAAAGTCTGGACATTTGTGATGTACGGTTCTCAGGCCTGCCAAAAAACAAACTTCTATCTGCTGCAGTGTTTCTCAGCATCCTTCAAATGACTGAGCTACAGAATTCTGATGATATCTTTTAGACTTATGATTGACTTCCTTCTGTAGACTCCTCTATAGCATTGTGCTGCTTTAGAGATTTATTTACATTTAACAAAGCATGTACCTGAAAACATGCAGCTCTATCTAGTGGGCTTTACCTGATTGCTAAGAACAGATAAATATTAAAAAAAATGCAGCTAATTCTTTGCTAAGTTGTACAAACATTTGGCCTCTTCAACTGTTATCTTGAAGTGCCTTGTGCATGTGTATAATTAGTCTCATGCTCATTACAGATGAGTTTTGCCTTCCTATATTAATGAAGTCTGACCACAACTTCCTATCAACACTTTTTAGAGTCAAAGGATGTGTTCATGTTTAAAGAAGACATTCATTGGCGCCACTAAAGCGAAATAGCAAAAAAAGGCCTGCTGACTCAAAGACGGGGACACAACGAATAACTGTTAGTACTACAAAATGTGACCTCTAAATTCAGATATCAAACAAACACATAGGTCACAGAGTGACAACAGATCAATGTACTTGATTAATTAACTCATAATGAGTTAATCTGAGCGGGAAATAAGAGAAGAGCACATCTGCACAGCAATGGCTTTTCAGCTGTGTGCTATCTTTGAACAAGAATCGATTCCTTTCAAACCTGACTTATCAAGGGTACCCAAAGAGTTGCACTGCACAGAGTAATTTAACATACGTAATTTAGTACTTTAATTGAAAAAGGACTCATTAGGAATTGTATTACATTCTAATTGGAAAATACTTACAAACCTTTGCAGGGTATTGGTCTGATTATGGACAGAATGAAATAAATCATCTGGCGAAAAGTAAAGTAGGTGAGATGTGCTAGCTAGAAAAATGAGCCTGCTTTTTAAGTCTTATTCAGCTCAGACAGAGAAAAATCAATCAGCCAGCTTCTAAGATATTTTTCTTTTGGTATATTAACCTGTGACAGCAGACAGAGAAAGCTTCACTAGCACCTTAATTAATTAATAAATAGAGGTTATTAGCTTGAAAGAAAAGCGACTCTTGGCAGAGCTGCAGATCTGTTTGAACTGATGAACTTTATATCAGCTTTTTCCTAAATCGCTCTCTAAGTTGTAAAATACCCTTGTTACTGCTGCTGTATTTTTCTCATTAACTGAAGTTCAGATTTTTTTCTTATTCTTCCCTCCTCATCTGAAAGTGCTTCCAAGTCGCTGACATCTGATAAGATTTATGGCTGTGTGACCCATGTCAGTCCATTCTACCAATAAGAAACAAGGTCTGAACATGCTATTAGTAGGAGTGCACTAGGCACTTGCATCCATCCATGAATAAATTCAGTGACTTTCTGTAAGTTCCATTGGTTTATTATTCACTGCATGGCTAGCAAGAGTGAATGTAGTTTTTTGCATAAATATGAACTAACACCACCAAACTTTGAATAAGTAGCTCCAGTGATTCTGCAAGGGTCATTATTAAGGTTATTAATGACTACTACATTGTAACTATGCAGTTGAACAAGAGTAATGCCACATGCAATGCATTTTACTAAGCAAAATTAATGTTTCAGAGTAAAATAAGAGAGATTTGATTTGAAGGCAGATGCAGAAATTATTTACCTACATCTGGCTTGTTTCTAGCTATCTTCCATTGGACTGTGCAATGTTTAACCATATATGCACTGTAATTTGTTACTCTTGGTTGTTGTTTGTCTTTTCCCGGTTAGGGGTCACCACAACGGAACTCCAGTCCGCTAATGATTGCCAGTAGATTTTTATGGTGCCGAGTTGCCAGCCCGACGCCCAACCTTCAGCGAAGGCATGCCCATTCACGCATGTCTTTCGGAGGCCACTCGACTGCAGGGAGGACATGCAGACTCCACACAGAAGGCACTCTAGCCGCGAATCAAACAGGAGAACCTCTTGCTGTGAGGCAACAATGCTACTGCTGTACCACCAATTTGTTACTCTTGGTAAAAGTTGCAAATTTATAAAAGTAAACAGGGCCAGAAGCACTACTTCTTGTAGTTTAGAATTCTGTTGTATGAATGCACATTCCATTAAATAAAATAGTACCTTATATCATCTTTCTTTGCATCAAAGGTTTGTTCTAAGTCTCATAATTTGTCAAATATGAGTTTCTTTTACTATGATCATCTGTTATTCTTTACACAGACGCATAGCATATTTTAACATTCGGAGCTTCACCTTATCACAGCAAAGCAGTAGCCACCATGCTACTCATATCCCAAACACTGGACCCCACACAGTTTGGGTTTGTGAAGGGCCGATCTTGTCTCCTGAACCTGATTGACTTCTTGGAATCAGTCTCCAGAGCCATGGACAAGGGTAAGGTGGTCCACACAGCCTATCTAGACCTTGCCAAGGCCTTTGACACCATCCCCCACTCTGGAATCATAGATAAACTTACTAAGTTAGGCATTAATCCCTATGTCACCCAATGGGTTGCTAAATGGCTTACTGATAGAACCCACACCGTAAAAGTAGCCAACTCCAAATCCAGCTCCAGACAAGTGACAAGTGGAGTACCTCAGGGTTCAGTCCTGGGGCCGCTCTTGTTTGGCATCTACTTCTCTGAAGTACAGGTCTACACTAAGGGACTCTGGCTAACAAAGTTTGCAGATGACTGCAAACTGGGAGCCATTATTGAATCCCCAAATGATGTGGATACTCTACAAAAAGGCCTTAGAGAAACAGATGCTTGGTGCCAAAGCCATGGGCTCAAGCTCAATGCCAAGAAATGTATTGTTATCCCCTTTGGGAAAAAACATGTATCCATGAATTACCATATAGGTGGCAGTACACTAAACACAGAAAGTGTGATAAGAGACTTAGGGACACAGGTGGACAGTGGTCTCACCTTCGATAACCACATCGCCACAACAGTCAGGAAATCCATCTATGTGGCACACCTCATCACGAAGGGCTTTTCATCCAGAAAAAAGGAGGTCATTGTCCCACTGTACTCATCCCTCATTAGACCCATTATAGAATACAACACCCCATTTGGTATGTACCTCTCAAGACATCTGCAACAACTGGAAAGGCCTCAGAAATACCTCACTAAAAGAATCACAGGCCTAAAGCAGATGCCCTATGCTGACCACCTTAAAAAACTCCAGCTATACTCTGTCGCATATCGTCTACTCAGAGGCAATCTCTGCTTAACATACAAGGCCATGTCAAACCCAGAGCTGTTGGACATGCTACACTTAAAGAAATCCCAATCCCTCAAAGCTACATGCTCCAGGGATCTAAACCTTGTCATCACAATAAACAAAACATGCTGGAGGGATAGGTTCCTGACCCAGAGACTCCCCAGACTCTGGAATAGATTGCCCATACATGTCAAGCAGAGTGCCTCTTTGGACCTCTTCAAGAGGAACCTTGACGACTGGATGGGAGAAAGGAAATTCACCCCAGGGATCACGTCAGTCGCCTGCTAGGCAGGGGTCCAGGAAAGTAAATAATGTGGGAAGAAATAGCCAGGGAATTGTTATGGCTAGGCTTGTATAGGCCCTAGGGCTGATAGCCTAGTACCAACCTATGAACCTATGAACCTATGAACCTAAGAATAAAGAGGGATGGTTATGTGGCCCAGAATGTTTGGCTAAACTGTGTAACTGATCACAAGACATAACAGGCTGACATAATGATTCATAGCTTTTTGCTCAACCCACTTTCTTTATAAGTTTGGCTTAGTAGGCGCTGTTTTTCTAATGAAGAAGTTTGTATTCCTGTGAACAAAAACACTCAATGAAGTGGTGGTTCAGTGTCACTCAATGAAGTGGTGGTTCAGTGTCATTTGTTGGTTACTGGTTGTCATTTTGATATACTTTCCACATCCATGCACCTCAAGCTGGAGGGACTCACTTTTGCTTGGTGCATAGTGAAGGATATTGCTCATGTGAGTGCTGGTTCAAAAAGTAAGTGTAAAATGCAGACACAATCACATATATTCATAAATGATATAGAGATGTATATACTATTATCAGATCATAATCATATTTCACCAGAAGAGATGCATGTTACATGTGGAAATGTGGTAATGGCTTTATTTCAAAAGTGTAAAACCTGAAGTTGCTGGGTCCACAGACTTTAATTCAATGAAAGCAGAACAGAAATTTTCAGAATTCACTGTTACTCCATTAAGGTATTTCTGCAGTACCCTTGAAACTTACATATACTAACTAAGGTTGCTGTACCTCAGATGAGGGGAATTCTCTGAGGTATGGCAACCCTGAACTTAGTATACCCCCCTCATCTTACCCTTGTAATTCATATCTTCCAAGGATTGCAGTTACAGTGTCTGGAATTTCAATAGGTACCCTACACAAATACAGAGTTAAAATACACAGTGTAGAGAGATGGAGGAGCTAGCCAACTCAGTGGCATAAAGATAAAGTAAGAAGTTGCTTTATGCCCAGCAATGACCCTGGTTTCTAAAGTAGTGCATTTTGGGGAAAGGGTCAATAGGTTGAGTAGGAATTCATTGCACAAAGCCTGCCTTTCTTTGCTATAATGAAGTCAGTATGGGAATGAGAAGTTATGATATCCCCACAGTCACAAATCCTCAACCTTGATGGAAGCAGTCTAACATGAAGGTTGATGTCTGAAGGACATGTATAGTAGTGAGTAGAACTACTTATATGTCACAGTACAGTGCTATATGCCAAGTTTCCTTAAAGCAACAGAAACATGAACTCTTTCTGCCAGAAGTCTACTACTGACTGAGTCTAGACTTTATTACAAAGTAACAGTTACTGTCAAGTACCACCCTGCGGGACAATGCTATGAATTCAATAAACATGTTAATACCACAAAATGTAAGGCTTAAATAGCAATGCTGAAGTCACATAACATCATGGCATCAGTAATATCTGGTATTGGTTCTCCCTGGAAGTACAGTAATCCTAGAACTAAGCTAGAGAAAAGCTGGCATGGTGGATGTCACAGGAGACAGTATATCCTAGCAGTAATAGCAGAGATGGCCCTGACTCATTGTTAATTTTTTGCAGTACTATATGTATATTTCTTTACTATTTCATTACTTCTTTATGTTATGTATTAGTATGTTTTATATACATTATCATCAATATTGTCATGTAAATTTTGATGTTTCAAACGTGACAATGTGTTTCAACTATTATGTTTGGCTATACCATGTTTTTCATTGGTTGGGGTTGTGTATAAATAGTCACTACTCCCACTGGGGGAAGAACTCTATTCACTGATGAAGGCTGGGTAGCCGAAACTGGTTTGAACATGAATACAAACATTTTGAAAATGAATACTGAATAAATATTTAATTGTTTACTTCAGATTTCAGTGTCTTAGTATTGCGATTGCTGGCCGTTGGTGTTTGGTTTGTCATTGGTTCGGCCGAGCACACCATACTTGCAAAGCATTGAGTTCTTTTTCCTGTATTTCACCCATGGTGTTTCTCTGTGTATTTTTGGCTGCTATATCCATGATGTTACTATCTTTGCCCCAAAGTAAGTTGCTGTAGTAATGTATTTTGACGTCACTGCAAATGAAACCCTATCTAATAAGTATAGCACATCTGGACCTTACAGTACGTATGCAAGCCATGAGCAGTGTATAAGTGCCTTCATGGTCAGTAACTTTTGGCCTAAATAGAAATGGTCAAATGGTAGCAAAGTCCAGAGAGAGTAATATGAAATATTTATAAGAAACAACAGTATAGTTGTGAAGGAGGCAACACTAAGTAGTAAAGAATCTAATATAAGAGGTTAGATATGAGGGGTATTGGCTGCCAGCTCTATCAGATTTACTTTCAGACTGTGCAGTAGTGCACAGGAAGCAAGACCGCAAGACCATGATATGCACATAGCCTGAATGAGGCTAAAGTTCTAATTATTTAAAGGCAGACACCTTTGTCAGAGGCAAAAGATTTCTCCTCTAATGTTTGAGGTAGAATCATACAATTACTTTGACACAGCTATAAATACATTTTATATACAATTTTCATATCAGTACATTTCCACTTAATGACTTTTCTTTAATATTAGAATCATATTTTCTTTCTTGAACATAAACTGATAACTAAAATAAAGCACCCTATAACAGCTAAAGGCAGTCCTTGAATAAAATGTGAAAAACTGAATAAAAGCCTGGAAAAACCACCACGATGAGAATCACTTCCTCCTTTAATGGAAACAAACAAACAGGTAAACAAATAAAATTCAAGAGTTCTAGTAAAAGATGAGCACTTTCGGCTCTTCAGCCTTCATCAGATCTAAAAATGAGCTCTATTCACTAATTTAAAAACATATTTTTAACATCTTAAGGCTATAGCTCTCGCTAGGAAGGAAGACCTGGGTTTTGTAGCTAGAGCTATAGCTTTAAGATGTTAAAAAGTGTGTTACACCTACTCAGTATGATGTCACTAAATGACAAATGTCTGATTGGATGGGACTATGTTTTTAAATTACTGAATAGAGCTCATTTTTAGATCTGATGAATGCTGAAGAGCCGAAAGTGTTCATCTTTTACTAGAGCTCTTGGATTTTATTCGTTTACCTGTTTGTTTGTTTCCATTAAAGGAGGAAGTGATTCTCATCGTGGTGGTTTTTCCAGGTTTTTATTCAATAAACTGATAACTCTTTATTAATATCAAAATTATATGCAGTATTTCAGCTGATATATGCAGTGATTACAATTTAGGTCAAAATTTCAGTTACAACATTGGAGTTAATGACAATATAGTTTAAGTATTGCAGCTATAGCACTGTAGCTTAGGAACTCTCTACAGGTCTATATTAGAACATCAAAGTTTCAAAACTTTGAATGTTCTAATATCGAATCCTATTCAGCGAAAGCTGAAAATATCGAAGCAACAGAAAATCAAATTTTTTCCTAGGGAAAGAATTTGGTTATCTGTTTCTGTTGCTTCGGGATTTTCAGCACTGTGGTGGAAAGTTACGGCTCAGGTTCAGGTAAGTATGTGATTGAGTGCAGGTTAGGTTAGTTAGAGTTTGGCTGCAGGTTAGGTATGTTTACGATTGTGTAGACGTGAGGGTTAGGGCGGGTTAGGTGAGTTAGGGTTAGGGTGCGGGTTAGGTATGTGTGCGATTGTGTGGACCTGAGGGTTAGGGCAGGTTAGGTGAGTTAGGGTTAGGGTGCGGGTCAGGTAAGTGTGTGATTGTGTGGACGTGAGGGTTAGGGCACAGGTGAGGTGAGTGTGCAATAGTGACGGACCTTAGGGTTAGGGTTTGGGTTAAGGTAAGTGGATAGTTAGTGGTGTGTGTATAGTTTAGTGTAGGGTTAGGCATAAGATTTTAGGTGTATGTATGTGGATTGCTGTTTGTTTGCTGTGATTGTGTTGTGTGTATGTGTTATGGGACAGCAAATTTTTTCCCTAGGAAAAAAATTGCTGTTCTGTATGTTCAATGTTTTCAGCTTTCGCTGAATAGGGTTCGATATTAGAACATTCAATGATTTGAAACTTCGATGTTCTAATATAGACCCACTCTCTACATATCTGGATGGCCTCTACAGTAGTCTTCTAAACCTAGAAAACTTAGGGTATTCTGTGAGTTGTAAATTTGATGTCATATACACACTGAGCAGAGTGGTTGAGAGGTGTGGACTCCAACTCTTAGCTAAGATATATAAGTATCCTGTTTTTTTTCGATTATTTATACAGTTTATTGTTCTAGCAATTTATATACAGCACTTTTATTGAAATCTGCATGGGTAATTGATTTGTTTGCAGTTAAAGCATTCTGTATCTTTACAAATAACTTTCATTTTGTGGCTTTCTCTAGTGCTTTGTAGGCTAATAGCTGCAGGCTAGTGGGGGCTGGTTCTTTTGTGTTTTTGTAAAAAAAAAAAAGTTGTTCTTCTGGTATTTTAGCCCTAACTTTGAGAGACTTTCTGTCTATACACACTGAGCAGAGTGGATGAGAAGTGTGGACTCCAGCTCTTAGCTGAGATATATATAAGTATCCGTTTTTTTTTCCAATTATTTATACAGTTTATTGTTCTAGCAATTTATATACAGCACTTTTATTGAAATCTGTACAGGTAACTGATTTGTTTGCAGTTAAAGCATTCTGTATCTTTACAAATAACTTTCATTTTGTGGCTTTCTCTAGTGCTTTGTAGGCTAATAGCTTTAGTGTCCCCAGCCACCTTCCCTGTTGGTGTCTTGTGTTATACTTGGTGGCTTTGCAGTTGCCCGCCCCTACTGTAAATCTGATCTGGGACACTCCTCCCAGTCTGGTATCATTAGCTCATTCTACCTAATACAGAGAGACCATTTGATAAGGCCTTCTGTTTCTCCTTTTTCCCTTTCAAAAAAAAAATAATAATTTTGCCTGAATTTCCATATGTTGTGACTGTACTTCCCAAACATTTTGGAAATATAGTGTGTATTTTAGAGCATTTATTATAACTGTAATTGCCTTAATATTGCTACAACTCAAGTACTCTAGGTTGCACTGCATCTGAAGGGTTTGTGTGTTTTAGCTGCTTTTCTGTATATATAGACTTCTCTGTATATGTAGACTAGCTACTTATTCTGCTGTATTACTGCCACTTAAATTGTTTTTCAGTTGTGCACTTGCCTTGCTTCATTTAAAAAGTTTTAAATTGCTAATTTTGTAGAGTTCATAGGTTCATAGGTAGATACTAGGCTATCTGCCCTAGGGCATTTATAAGCCTAGCCAGAGTGTATTTGGCTTCCGCCTCCCTATTTGATTAGCCTACTGTGCCTCTGTAGAGTAGGTCACGGAAGTTACCCTTTTAAGATTAGTTTACTGTGCCTCTGTCTAGCAGGGACACAGAAGAGATCCCAAGGGTGAATTTGCGATTTCCCATCCACGCATCCAGATTTTGCTTGAAGAGGGTCAGCGAGGGGCTATGTCTAACATGAATTGGGATTCTATTCCAGAGTGAGGCGAGCCTCTGGGAAATGAATCTGTCCCTCCAGCATGTCCTATTTATTTTTGTGCTGAGGTTTAGGTCCCTGGAGCGTGTAGCTCTAAGGGACTTGGATTTTTTGAGGTGGAGCATGTCCATTAATTCTGGGTTTGACATGGCTTTGTACATCAGGCATAGATCACCTCTGAGTAGGCGGTAAGCAACTGAGTAGAGCTGGAGTTTCTTTAGTCGAGCTGCATAGGACATCTGTTTGTAGTCCATGATCCTCTTGGTGAGGACTTTTGGGGTCTCTCCAGTTGCTGCAGGTGTTGGATAAGGTACATCCCAAAAGGGGCATTGTATTCAATTATGGGCCTGATGAGTGATGAGTAGAGGGACACAATGACTTCTCTTGATCTAGATGCAAACCCTTTCGTGATAAGGTGGGCTATATAGAAGGTCTTTCTAACCACTGTGGCAACGTGATTATCAAAGGAGAGATTACTATCTACGTTGGTCCCCAAATCTCTAATTACTTCTTCTGTACTTAATGGATTACCACCTATGTGGTAATTTGTGGGCACCTTGTTTTTCCCAAAGGGGATGACTATTCACTTTTTAGTATTTAGCTTGAGGCTGTGGCTCTGGCATCAAACATCCATCTCTGTGAGACCCTTTTGGAGGATGCTTGTGTCAGCTGGAGATTCGATTATGGCCCCCAGTTTACAGTCATCTGTGAACTTTGTCAGCCATAATCCCCCCGTGTTAGCTTGAACCTCAGAGAAGTATATACCAAACAAGAGAGGTCCCAGAACTGAGCCCTGTGGGATGCCACTTGTAACTGGTTTGGATTCAGACATGTCACCTGCGATTCTGACCATGTGGGTTCTATCTTTGAGCCAGTTTGCAACCCATCTTGTGATATAGGGGTTGATATTTAAGCTGGTAAGCTTATTTATGATGCCCGAGTGGGGCATTGTGTCGAAGGCTTTTGCGAGGTCCAGGTAGGCTGTGTGGATTACCTTGCCCTCATCTTTGGCTTTGGTAACTGTTTCAAAGAAATCAGCTAGGTTTAAGAGGCAAGATCTGCCCTTAACAAAGCCGAATTGGGTAGGTTCCAGTGTCTGGAGGCTCCCAATGTCTTTGTTTATGAGTTCCATGATAATACGCTCCATAACTTTACAGACCAGACTAGTCAGGCTTATGGGGCGATAGTTTCTTGGGTCCGTTGTGGCACCACCTTTGTGGAGTGGGACCACTGTAGCTGTACGCCATTCTTTGGGTACATATCCTGTAGTAAGGCTAAGTTTGAACAGTGACTTAATGTGAGGGTTCAGTTCTTCTTGGAGCTCATGTAAGACACAGCCTGGGACACGGTCTGGTCCCATAGATGCTGTGTTTTTTGCTTTGGAGAGGACAGCTTTCACCTGTGCATCTGTGATGTCAGGGAGGTTACATTCAGTTGGGATAGGCATTTGCTCCTTTGGAGGGGAAGGGGGGGGGTTTGAGCTGAATCTGTCTGCCAGGATGTTGGCTATGTCTGTAGGTTCAGTATATTTTGTACCGTTATGCAACAATTCAGAGCATATCTTGGAGTTTCTGCCCATGTTCCTGACATAACTAAAGAAGGCCTTGTGATTATCTTTAGTGTCTAGGGCAATTTTTCTTTCGAAACTGGCCTTTGATGATTTTATGAGGGATCAAAGTTTCTTGCTAATACTGATCAGAGATGCCTTCCCTTTTTGGGATTTTGCTCTGTCATGTAGTAGCTTCCTCCTTCTGTTGTATAGCTTATTTATGGCCGGGGTCCACCAGACTGGTCTCCTGTTTTTGGAGGAGTGAGTTTTTGTTTTATTTGGGATAGCACGATCCATGCATTCCTGAAGGTGCTCATAGAATGCATTTGTAAAGGATTCTGGGGATTGGGCTGTATTATCCTCTGGCCCAGGAGCTTTGAAGGATTCCACCTCAGTCTTGAGAAGTGCAAAGTTGGCTTTTGAGAAATTATTTACAGTGATTTACTTGGCTGGGGGTGGGGACAGGATATGGATGTCCAGGGAAATTTGTTTATGGTCTGATCTTACCAATGAGGGGTTTACCTCTGGTGTGGACCATAGAGTCCCCACGTTGGTGATGACCAGGTCCAATATGTTGTTCCCTCTTGTGGGAGTGGTGACCAGTTGTTCCATTGCATTAGAGTTTATAAATTCAAGGAACCATTGGGCAAGGGTGTTTGGGCTTGAGTAGTTTTCCCAGTCAATGTTTGGGAAGTTGAAGTCACCCAATAACATAGTGTTTGGAGAGACCTTCATATTCTCCAGTGTTCTCAGGAATGCCAAGTGGGGTTCCTGTAATAGGGAGGGTATTCTGTAGCAGGCTACAAACTGAAAAGCAGTTTTGCCTGCTGTTAGTTACACATGGATGGTTTCCGATGCTTCGTGTAGTGTCACTAACCTGGAGGTGTAGGTATCTTTGATGAATATAGATACTCCCCCTCCTTTCGTGCTTCTGTCTGAGTTTTGGGGCCGAAACGCATGGCGTCAGTTATAACCTGGTAGCGCTGGGGTGCTCTCAGGAGACTTGAACCAGGTTTCTGTTACTGCACAGACATCAATTTTCTCCATACTGAGGAGAGCCTCAAGTGTGTGCATCTTGAGGTTTAGACTTCTAGCATTGAGTAGCAGTACCTTTAGTTTTTTTATCCTTGGGTTGTCTATGGAGGTGGGTTTGTCCTTTGAGCCTTGCCTAAAAAAGGCACTATGGGGGTGGCAAGAGCCTTGGCCAGTATACGAAAGCCTAAGGGTGACAGGTGCAAGCCGTCCCTAGTGAAGCAATGTGGCTTGTTGAGCATGTCATCCCAGGCTGACAGACACTGGATCCCCTTTGAATGACACCAATACTTTAGCCAATTGTTTAAACTGATCATTTTGTCTTTATACTGTGGCATCATTCTTGGTGAGGGCAAAATGCTACTCAAGGTCAGGGTCATACCAGCCTGGGCTACATGGTCAGAGAGCTCCTCTATGTCTCTTTTCATGTAGTCCAGGGAGGTACGTCTCAAGTCATTCACACCAGCATGGACAATGATGGAGTCATACTTGTACTTGCTTTGGAGTGACCTGAGTGCTTGCATTATGTGGCGGATCCTGGCACCCGACAGGCAGCTTACAGTGACCTTCTCCTTGTTCAGTCTGGTGAGCAGGACATCAGTGTGTGCTGGACAATAGAGTCCCCTATAACAAGTGTATTTGGTGTGTTGTTTGGCCTTAAGGGCTGTGACTGTGAGGCACACTGATTTTGTGAGATATGTGATTCATGGGTATTGTTGAGGAGTGGCTGTTGCTTGGATATCTGCTTAGGAGGACTTTGCTGTTTAGGCAGATTTTTATTTAGAGCCTCCGAGTATGTTTTTGTGTGTTTATGTGTTGGGTATGCAGATGCAATACGTCTGTGTGAGACTGGATTTGTGGTATGGGTGGTTACCTTTTCCTACTGACTGACTGTGCCAGTCTTGGGTTGAGAGAGCTCTGCCTCCAGTTTGGCTGTGTAACTGCATCTCTCACATGTATTAGAGTTTGTTGGAAGGAGGAGAGGGTTGTCTGAGTACATAAGGCAATTGTGATATTGCCTCAAAATTCCCAGATTTACCAGATGGACTGGAGAGTAACCTTGAAACTGACTCTTGGACATACCAGATTAGTATAGGGAACTGTTTTTTTACTGATCAGATTAGGGAAGGGAACTGATTTTTCACTTGATCAGGAAGGACCAATCGGGAGCCTAATACATATGAGAAGTCAAGGAGGGTGTAGTGCTTTAGTTAGTTAGTGTTTCCTTATAAGAGATGAGCAAGTGCAGGGCTTTAGAAAGAGAATAGAGTGATTACTTTGAGAGTTTGAACAGTTCTAAGGGAAAATGTGAAGAGCATACTTTGTGGAGCCTGGAATAGTTTAAACCTGTTTAGGCGGCGCTGCCCGACGCTGCTCAGTGCGCAAAACCGTGCAAAAAGAGAGTTGTAAGGTTTTAAGAGAGAGAGATCAAGCAGTTTAGAATTGACCCAAAATGGCCAATAAAACTACAGCTTCTAGGTAGTAACCACTCCTCCAGGGACAGGCAGGCTGTTCAGTGTTAACCACTCCCACTGGTGAACACAGATACTTCCCTTTAGCTCAAGCAAGCACTGGCTTTCTGGAAACTTCCAAACAGTTCAGAACAGCAAATCTGTAACTGAACTTTCTTAACTTTCAGAAAGTGGGAAAAAAGCAAGATTTTTTTGTTTTTTTTTTCTTTTTGTTGTAGTTTAAATGTGGCAGAGATACACAAGCAGCAAAATAATCACAACAGTGCAATAAATGACCCCACACTTGAGTGCTAGGCCAAAATCAAGTAAAATGCAGTTTTAGAGAAAAAAACGATTTTAAATTAAGTGCAACACAGGAAATGCAGTAAACTGGCTCTAGATGTGTTCCAAGTACTGTTACTGTTACAGATATAAACTTTAGCAAGCCGGAAAATGCCAAAAAGTAGGCGGCAAAGCAGTAAAACTTAACAAAAAATCAGAAGAAAATACTTAAAATCACAAAAGTGGCTCCTTTTCTTCTCTCAGCGTTTTCTCCCCTTGGTAGGTGCTTCAGAAACAACTAGCAAGCCTGAAAAGATGCCAAAACCACGAGGCAGCCGGGTTTTAAGAGAGACAGATCAAGGAGTTTAGAATTGACCCAAAATGGCCAATAAAACTACAGCTTCTAGGTAGCAACCACTCCTCCAGGGACAGGCAGGCTGTTCAGTGTTAACCACATCCACTGGTGAACACAGATACTTCCCTTTAGCCCAAGCAAGCACTGGCCTTATACAAACTTCTAAACAGTTCAGAACAGCAAATCTGTAACTGAACTTTCTTAACTTTCAGAAAGTGGAAAAATAGCAAGATTTTTTTTTTCTTTTTGTTATAGTTTAAAGGTAGCAGAGATACACATGCAGCAAAATAATCATAACAGTGCAATAAATGACCCCACACTTGAGTGCTAGGCCAAAATCAGGTAAAATGCAGTTTTAGAGAAAAAAAATATTTTAAATTAAGTGCAACACATGAAATGCAGTAAACAGGCTTTAAATGTGTCCCAAGTACTGTTACTGTTACAGATATAAACTTTAGCAAGCCGGAAAATGCCAAAACGTAGGCGGCAAAGCAGTAAATCTTAACAAAAAATCAGAAGAAAATACTTAACATCACAAATATGGCTCCTTTTCTTCTCTCAGTGTTTTTTCCCCTTGGTAGGTGCTTCAGCAACAACTAGCAAGCCTGGAAAAATGACAAAACCACGAGGCAGCTGGGTATTAAGAGAGAGATATCAAGGAGTTTAGAATTGACCCAAAATGGCCAATAAAACTACAGCTTCTAAGTAGTAACCACTCCTCCAGGGACAGGCAGGCTGTTCAGTGTTAACCACGCCCACTGGTGAAAACAGAGACTTCCCTTTAGCCCAAGCAAGCACTGTTTAATTGCATTTACTGTTTAGGACTACACACTCAAGTGTGTTAGACTTTTCTGTGTTTATTTACTGTATTATTGCATTGTTTAGCCTGTTTCAACAACAAAAAAAATATTTACTATCTTGTTTGCTCGTTTCCCACCTTTTCTAGCCAGTCCATATCCCAGGCCTTGCTTGTCTCAGGACTTTATTTTCTGTGCTCAGAGCTATCCAGACCTTGCTGTGGCAGAGGGAAGTCCTACTGCCTACCAGTGAGACTGGTGAGCATTGTACTGCCTAGCTAACACTAGAGGAGTGGTTTCCAGCACTGAAATTGTAATTTTATTAGCCTTTTTGGGCTAATTTCTATCCCTTTCAACTTTCTGGCTTAAAATGTGTGTGTTTGCACATTTTTCACATCGTGCAGCACTACGAGGCTACAGTTAAACTATTCCAGGTGCCAGAAAATCTGCTCTTCAAATTTTCCCTTAAAACTAGCTGGTTTCTCAGTAGTAGCACTAAAATCTGAACCCCTGTGACTAGCACTTGCTCTAGAACCTGCTGTAAAGCACTAGGAAGCCTGAACCTGATACAAGCACTCAGCTCTCCTTGTCAATAAGGAGAAATTAATCATAGGCACTAAACAGCCTACAATTTCAAAGTACCTTGCAAAGGTAAGGGAAAACAGCTCTTAAACCTTACAAAAAAGCACCTAAACAGGCATGTCCAAGGGTCAGCTTCCGGTGGTTTCTCCTGTCCACCTGGTGAATCTGGGCATACTGGGGCAATGCGGTAACTGCCTCATATACACAGACAATCCTCTCCTCCTACCACCCAACACTACAACCTCCGAGAGATGCACTTACATAGCCAAACTGGAAGCAAAGCTCTCTCCTGTCAAGACTCTGTTAGACAGTCAAAAGGAGAAGGCTAACACCTGTATTACACCTCTAGCAACTCATAGCCCTTCAAAACCCACACCATCAACTCCCACACATAGCAACACTAAACCCACATATGTGGAGGCCCTTAACATTAACCTGCCCAAGCAACAAGGACCTCCGAAGCCAAAATGCAAACAAACACCAGTCACAACCACAGTGACACATAGCTCACAACACCAGTGTGCCACCCAACAACAGCCCCTAAGGCAAGACAATGTACCCAACACTATAGTCATAGGTGACTCTATAGTCAGGCACACTGATGTCCCACTCACCAGGCTGAACAAAGAGAAAAGTACAGTCAGCTGCCTGTCAGGTGCCAGGATCCACCACATAATGCATGCACTCAAGTCACTCAACAACAAGTACAAATACGACTCTGTCATTGTCCATGCTGGAGTAAATGACTTGGGATGTACCTCCCTGGACTACATGAAAAGAGACATGGAAGAGCTCTTGGATCATGTGACCCAGGCAGGTATGACCCTAGCCCTGAGTAGCATCCTGCCTTCGCCCAGAATGATACCACAGTATAAAGACAAAATGATTTACTTCAACAATTGGCTAAGCTTCTGGTGTCATCCAAAGGGGATCCAGTATTTGCCTGTCTGGGAAGACATGATCGACAAACCACAATGCTTTGCTAGAGATGGTCTGCACCTATCACCCCTGGGATTCAGGTTACTGGCTAAAGCTCTTGCCACCCCTATAGTGCCTTTCTTAGGTAAGGTACAAAGGATAAAACCACCACCGTAACAGATACAAGCATGCAAAATCTGAAGGTAATGCTACTCAATGCTAGATGTCTAAACCTCAAAATGCACTCTCTCGAGGCACTCCTAAAAATGGAGAACATCGATATCTGTGCAGTGACTGAGACCTGGTTCAAGGCTCCAGAGAGCACCCCTGCAATACCAGGCTACAATTCTTACCACACTTTTCGGCCACAAAACCAAGACCGAAACACTAAAGGTGGAAGAGTGTCCATATTCACCAAGGATATTCACACCTCCAGGCTAGTTGCCCAACACAATGCATCTGAAATTCTCCAGGTGCAACTAACACTAGGTAAGACTGCAATCCAAATTGTAGCTTGCTACAGATCCCCCACCATACCCCAAGTTTCTCACTAAACCTTCATAAACATACTGGAAAATATTAATATACTACCAAGCACCCTAATACTAGGTGATTTCAACTACCCTGCCATTAATTGGGAAAACTACTCAGGTACCAACTCCTTTACCCAACGGTTCTTGGAATTCATAAATTCCAATGCCCTGGATCAACTAATCCATTGTCCCACCAGGGGCTCCAATATCCTAGACCTGGTCATTACCAACATGGGAGATAGATGCTCCACGCCAGTGGTTACCCCCTTATTGGTCAGGTCTGACCATAAGCAAATCACCCTTGACATCCACATCCCACCCCCAGCTCCCAGTAAGGAAACCTCCTTAAAAAACTTCTCCAAAGCCAACTTCATGCTACTGAAGTCAGAAGTGACAAACTTCACAACACCCATGCAGACAGGATCTGGAAGTTCGACTGCAGAATCCTACACTAAGGCACTGTATGAGCACATCCACTCATGCATGAATCGCGCCATCCCAAATAGAACCAAGATGCTCTTCTCCAAAAAAAGGAAGCCAATCTGGTGGTCCCCTGCTATAAACAAACATACAACAGAAGGAAGAAACTGTTGCAGAAAAGAGGAAAATCCCAGGATGCAAAAAACTCCCTCACCAGCCTCAGTAAGAAGCTGAGATCCCTCATAAAATCCTCAAAAGCTAGTTATAAAAATAAAATTGCCAAAGATTCCAAAGACAACCACAAGGCATTCTATAGTTATGTCAAGCATCTAAATGGCAGTGCTCAGATCTGCTCTGAACTACAACAGAATGACATTAAATATACTGATCCCAAGGATATTGCCAATATCCTGGCAGATCGATTTATTGCCAGCTTCACTCCCCCTCTCACCCCCTAAAGGGCCCATCTCAATACCAAAAGATTGCCAAATTCCGATAATCACAGCCACACAGGTAAAAATAGCACTCTACAAAGCTAAGAATACAGCATCCATGGGATCAGATGACATCCCAGGCTGTGTACTACATGAGCTACAAAATGAACTGGCACCCCACCTAAGTGACATGTTTAATCATAGCCTCACCTCAGGCTTCATGCCCACTGAGTGGCACACAGCTACAGTTATTCCACTACACAAGGGAGGATCCACCTGGGAACTACCATCCCATCAGTCTGACAAGCCTGATCTGCAAGGGCACAGAACGCATTATCATGGAACTTATAAACAAAGACATTGGCAACCTCCAGACACTGGACCCCACCCAGTTTGGGTTTGTGAAGGGCCGATCTTGTCTCCTGAATCTGACTGACTTCTTCTAATCGGTCTCCAGAGCTGTGGACAAGGGTAAGGAGGTCCCCACAGCCTATCTGGACCTTGCCAAGGCCTTCGACACCATCCCCCACTCTGGAATCATAGATAAACTTACTAAGCTAGGCATAAATATCTACGTCACCTGATGGGTTGCCGACTGGCTTACTGACAGAACCCAGACAGTAAAAGTAGCCAACTCCAAATCCAGATCCAGACAAGTGACAAGTGGAGTATCTCAGGGTTCAGCCCTGGGACCACTTTTGTTTGGCATCTACTTCTCTGTAGTACAGGCCAACATTAAGGGACTCTTGCTAACAAAGTTTGCAGATGACTGCAAACTGGGAGCCATTATTGAATCCCCAAATGATGTTGATATTCTACAAAAGGTCCTTACAGAAACAGATGCCTGGTGCCAGAGCCATGGGCTCAAGCTTAATATAAAGAAATGTACAGTCATCCCCTTTGGAAAAAAACATGTACCCATGAACTACCACATAGGTGGCAGGACACTAAACATCAAAAGTGTGATGAGAGACTTAGGGGCACAAGTGGACAGTGGTCTCACTTTCGATAACCACATCACCACAACAGTCAGGAAATTCTTCTTTGTGGCATACCTCATCACTAAGGGCTTTTCATCCAGAAAAAAGGAGGTCATTGTCCCACTGTACTCATCCCTCATTAGTCCCATTATAGAGTATAATGCCCCATTTGGTATGTACATCACAAGACATCTGCAACAGCTGGAAAGGCCACAGAAATACCTCACTAAAAGAATCACAGGCCTAAAGCAGATGCCATATGCTGGCCATCTAAAAAAACTTCAGCTATACTCTGTGGCATATCGTCTACTCAGAGGTGATCTCTGCTTAACATACAAGGCCATGTCAAACCCTGAGTTGCTGGACATGCTCCACTCAAAGAAATCCCAATCTCTCAGAGCCACACGCTCCAGGGATCTAAACCTTATCATCACATTGAACAAAACATGCTGGAGGGATAGGTTCCTGACCCAGAGACTCCCCATACTCTGGAATAGACTGCCCATACATGTCAAGCAGAGCACCTCATTGGCCCTCTTCAAAAGGAACCTTGATGATTGGATGGGAGATAGGAAATTCACCCCGGGGATCATGTCAGTCACCCTTCTAGACAGGGGCCCAGAGAAGTAAATATTGTGGGAAAAAAATTCCAGGGAATTGTTATGGCTCGGCTTGCATAGGCCTTAGGGCCGATAGCCTAGTACCAACCTATGAACCTATGAACCTATATACCAGGGATCACATTACATGGTAATTCTTTAAACAGTTGAATCAGCATTCTGGTTTAACAATCACTTTAGGAACTATCACTTGAGACCTGTATCATAGGATCAAAGGAGTTACAAGGCAACTGAGCCTCAAGGCCATTTCCTCCTTGAACTCTTAGGCCTTGCCTTTTACTTCAAGGATGCTGAGGCCCATCATAACTGGGGTTAATTTGTGAACACCCATACAGTTGCCCATCTCCTTTTTAAATGCAGAAAGTGTGTTATACTGGTTAACTTGGAGATGAAGTTTGTGTCAGAGAAGTAGGCACTGCATGACAAATCTATCCCTTCTCTTAGGCTTACTTATTTGTTGGATTAGCTTTAGATTTCTGGCCCTACTGTTAGCTAGACCATTAGATGTTTGAGATATAAGTATTCTTGGATGGCTGGATCCCTTATTGCCCAATAAGCAACACATAGCCCTCCCCAATGGGTCTATACAAAACTGAGTAAAAGGATAAAGAATCCAGTTCATCTTTGCAACTCAGATATTTCAGGCTTCCTCATCTTTTTATTTACAAACCCTGTGTGTCCTTCTGAATACTTGATGTGCTTAGGGGCATCTAGGGGCATTATACTCAATGAATGGTCTAATCAAAGTAGAGCACAAAAAATGAAAACTTATTTTTATCTGAAATATTTCTTTTTTGCTATGAGCTGTGCAAGGTAAAAGGATTTCTTAACTGCCATTGTAACTTGATGGCCAAATGTCAAAAAGCTGTTTGCTCATGTGCCCACATCTCTCATGACATTTTAATTTTGAAATGATGTGTAATCTGTGCTGTAGGCTGGAGGTAGGGGGAACTTACCACAAGCTACAATGTTACACTTTTTGGCACTGAACTCAAGCTCATTTTTGTACCAGGTATTGAATAGTGTTAACTCTTGCTAGAGTGCACATAAGTAAAGGGGGACTAGAGAATGGATCCCATATTGCAGTCATCTGTGAATTTGTTAAGCAAAATCATCATTTTATAAGAGAAGATCTGAGAATTAGATGTCAAACAGCAGAGGTCCCAACACAGATTCATGTGGCAGGGCTGGCCTAAAATGAAGTGGTGCCATAGGCAAAATGGCTACATGATGCACCCCCCCCCCAACCAAGTGCCACTTCCATACTGCCCTGCTCACACTATTCAGATTACATTTAATGTTTTTTCTTCTTTTTTCCTCACAGTTTATTTTACTCTTCAGCTTTTTTCCTGCAGTTATTCATTCATTCATTCACATGTTCTATCTAAGCAAGACTGCACTCTGACAACAGTGGTAGAGACAACTGCATTAAGCTCTGGACTGGGTGGGGGGGCACAAGGTCCCCAGAAGCCATGGGAGTTCTAGATGCTCTGAGAGGTATTTTATAGTTTTTTAAACAACCTTTTTGTCTGAACAAGAACCACAATCAAAGAAAGAAATTTAGTATTACTCTTCAGCACTTTTCCCTTTATCCTTTCAGCACATCTTATCTGACCAAGACTACATGGTAATAACTGCTGTGGAAAAAATGGTATTTAGCAAGGTGCTTGGAAGCCACTTGGGCCCCTGAAGCCATGAGGTGTCCAGATGCTCTGAGATGCATTTTGGAGGGGTTTTTTTAAACAGATATTTGTCCAGTGATTGCTTGAACAAAATCCATGATCAAAGAATGAAATTTATTATTACTCTTCAACCTTTTTGCTGCTGCCATTCAGAACATCCTTAATGCCCAAGGTATCAGTGTAATAACTGCAGCGAAAACAACTGTATTGTGCCAGGGGTCTGGGTCCCTAAGTCATGAGGTTTCTAGATGCTCTGAGAAACATTTAAAGTGTTTTCAGACAACCGTTTTATTCAATGATGACCGGATAGAAAACCATGATTAAGAAAAGACATTTAGTCTTACTATTCAACTTTGCCTTTTCCACATATCCTCACTGATGAAAACACCCCTGTAATAACTAAATGATGCTGGGGGTCTGGGGGCTGCTAGGCACCCAGAAGCCATGGGGTTGTAGATGCTTAGGGTTGTTTTTAGATTTTTATTTATTTATTTTTATTTTCCAAATTTTTGATCCAATGATGCCCTGAGCAAAAATGATTTATACCGAAAAGAAATTCAATCTTGATTTTTTTATTTCACGGAAGAAGTAAGTTGTATCCACATTTTAATGCTCAAAGCTTACCAAAAGCAGTTCACAATAAACTGAGAAGGCAAATGCTTGTGACGATATATATCATATATAGGTATAGTACCTGCACCCCTAACCCCAACTCAAAATAGGTAGTCACTTCCTGTATACCCCCCCTCTGGTGGGATTAAATTAAGGCACAAATGTCCACCATCAAAGTTCATGCTGCTGCTGTCATATTTATATACAGTACCCCCTTCCTGCAAAGGACAGCTACCTTTTTTGTACCCTTCTGATGTCAGACTGGGACAAAACTAAAAAAAAATACAATGTAATGTATCTGCCGTGAGACATATATAAACGCCATGCTTATTTACTCTCCCCAAAAGATAGCCACCTGTGTATGCATCAGATGTTGGTTGTGAGGAAAATGATAAACCAATAATGATCAGAATAATGTTTCCAGGCTATTATTTCTAGAGACAGTACACTGCTCCTATACAAGCTGTATTGACCCACTGTGTATCCCACTAAAATCTCTAAGGAAAGTTAAAAAAATAATGATCATACTGTCCCCTAGCCAGCACAAGATAAAGTGAGCTCTGAGGTTTGGGTGGAATGTTAAAATAATTATGACAATGTCACTATCCTCCCATACAAGTACAGTGACCTTCTCTGTACACCCATGAGCAACACTTGTTTTAAATTAGGTGAGGTTCTGGTTCAGGGCAACATAATTATTAAGCCCATATTAAAATCCACTTATACAGACTTGGTGTACGTTCTGAAGGTCTGCGTATTCAGGGATGCATTTACCCCTTATTTTTTGAGATATGACTGTTAAACTGAGCAAGTGATAACAGAGACATTTGCATACGCCCAGACAGCCGCCACCAAGCAGATGCTACCCAGTCCTATGTACAATTCAGACCTCTGATTATGATAAAAGAGGATGACCGTGTAATGCTTTTCTCAATTATTCCAAACAGTTGTTGCACATTCAAATATTGCACGTTGCTTCTCGTAATCACATTAGTCCTGCAAAGCCAAAGTAAACATCAGCAGGCAGCTAATAATTTTCTTCCACTGAAGACAGAGATAACAATTATAACTACCTTTGTGCATATCAGGTGTCCAGTTAAGTACTCCCATCTTCTTTCTCACAAAAGCTACGCCAAATAGTGACTGTTTAAACTGAGTAAGGACAAGAAGGTCAGTTATTTTCATACATACTAGATTACTGCCAGCATCACTGGACAAACAGTAATAACATCACTTCTCACTGGGCCATTCTACTCACCCCAACTGTCCACACAAATCACAAAGACAGAAATATTCCCCAAAATACCTGTTTGTTCACTGCCAGCATTGTTGTAAAACGAGTAACAGCACTTACCATATGGCAACATTTCCCTTATCTCATCTGCCCACATAAATCGTAAAGCCAGAAATGTCCAAAATATCTGCTTGATCAATGGCAGCACTTTTGTAAAACCAGTAATAACACTTACCTAACGGCACCATTCTCCTTGTCCAGAATACCCACATAAATCACAAAGCTAGAAATATTACTCAAAATATCTAGTTAATCACTGCCAGTATTATTGTAAAACCAGTAATAACAATTAACTCACTGTGACATTTATCTTATCCAAGCTGCCCACACAAAGCACAAAACATAAAGTCAGAAATATTGGCCAAAATATGTAGCTGATCACTGCTAACATTATGGCAAATACTGTCATATGATTGAATAGCTTGGCCAGTTCAAGGTATGCTGTATGGACAGTTTGTCCACAGTCCATGACCTAAGTAACTTTTCCAAAGAAGTTTACAAGATTCATTAGGCAGGATCTACACTTGACAAAGCCAAACTGCTGGGACTTGAATCTTATATGACTTTTGATATTGTTGTTAATCAGGTCAGTTATGATGCTATCTATGGCTCTGCATATAAGACTTGCTAAACTGATATATATGTAATTCCCATAGT